>NC_137233.1:5637442-5639942 GCF_949987685.1 Ammodytes marinus | reverse complement strand
CAGAAGATCATGGAATAACTGTTAAACACCTTCAGATCGGAGTGACCGCTGACTGAGCCAGTCAGGCAACAGAATAAGTTTATCCTTTACGTTTAGCCTGGTCGGGACCAGGCTAAACGTAAAGGATAAATCTCCAAGGTAACTTATGTCCCTCCGCTTTTATGCAACCGGATCATGGCTAACGCAAGCCAGGATAACCGAAAAATCCTAGGTTAATCCCTTATCCTAGTTTTATGCAATAGGCCCCTGGTGTGGAATCGTTTACTGATAATGTGTTGTTATAGTTACAGTTCCAATGAATTGCTCAATGAATTGTGTGATGGCTTTAGATGCTGATGTGAACAGTCGTATCACACACACACACACACACACAGCATTTTGAAGGAGAGGAGTTTTATTGATGTATTCATTAATTAGCTACGTTCTGTCTTGGTGTAAACTTTTTAACTTATTTTGTTTCTAGTTAAAGAGCTGTTGGTCAATACATCTCAGCCATGCATTCCACGTGTCTCTTTTTTTTGTTATATATATATCTTATTTAAACAAGTTTTTTTTTATACACATTTTGTAACACAACACAGAGAGACAGGAACATTCAAAAGACGGAATACGAAAAAAAACAGACAGACAGACAGACAGACAGACAGACAGACAGACAGACAGACAGACAGACAGACAGACAGACAGACAGACAGACAGACAGACAGACAGACAGACAGACAGACAGCGCTCACACAGTACTCTCCCTCTTAATGTGATCACGCATCTCTTTTATGGATTGTAAATAAAAGTTTGGAATGCATTTACTTACCATGTGGGACTGGACCTCCTTTTCATTCATCACCAACACACATTTGAGATGGCTTTCCCTCAAGTATTGGTGGACCAAAGTGCAGTACAGTAAAATGCATTACATCCAAAACATCATAAAGACTGGCAGAAAAGCAAAACATAAAAGTAGATTAAAACACAAAACAACAGTAAAAGTTCTAGTAGATGCACATTACAGATATTTTTTGGGCATTTTTATGCTTTATTGATAGTGTAGAGACAGAGTTGAAATGGGGCAGAGAGGGGAGTGACATGCAGAGAACGACCGCGGGCTGGAATCGAACCCGGGTCCGCTGCTGGCCGAGGCCAATGGGGGGGACGCCCTACCAACTGAGCTAAGGGCGCCCCCGTAGATACACTTTACATCAAATAAAAATAGATAAACTCCACGATTCTGACCTGGGTTCTGTGTGTTTCTCTCCTCAGACTCCAAAGCCATTGTTGACGGGAACCTGAAACTGATCCTGGGTCTGATCTGGACCCTCATCTTGCACTACTCCATCTCCATGCCCATGTGGGAGGGAGAGGACGAAGAGGTAACACACACACACACACACACACACACACACACACACACACACACACACACACACACACACACACACACACACACACACACACAGCTTTCATTAATGTCTGTTTATCTCATTAAAGGTCCAGTGTGTAGAATTATATGGATTTTTTTCAGAACAGACTTGGTAGAAATCAAATATGATATTATAGTATGCGCATGTGGGAGGGAGAAGAGGTACCATAGCATTTTTTCTATGCCAGGGGTTGGGAATAATATACTCATTGTCTTTGTAAATGTTAATGTTTGCAATTAATATGTAAAACTAAATAAATATATGGTAAAAAAAACTTCAGTATTATTTTTCTATTACGTTAGAAAGAACATTGTACATTTACATAGGAGCAGGATGTTAATAATAATAAAAATAAAGTTTTGATAAGAATCTCACTGACTCGAGTCATTTGCCTTTTTTTTAATTCCAGTCAGAATCAAAGACGCCTAAACAGCGTCTGCTGGGCTGGATCCAGAACAAAGTCCCTGACCTGCCCATCGGCAACTTCGCCAAGGACTGGAGGAACGGCAGAGCACTGGGAGCTCTGGTGGACAGCTGTGCACCGGGTACGCACTCTGTGTGTGTGTGTCTGTGTGTCTGTCTGTCTGTCTGTCTGTCTGTCTGTCTGTCTGTCTGTCTGTCTGTGTGTGTGACTTGTAGTGTTGTTGATTTTTTTTTAGATATTTTTGAGAACCAAGGACTACATTTAGTATAGTATTGTTTGAAAGACACCACTGCAACTCCAATTTGTGAACAGCTTAATTTATAAAACAAAATGTACTCTAGTGTACAAGTAGGACAAGGTTTGACATCTCTCGGAGTTTAGCTTTTTTGCGAGCTTCCCTAAAAGGAAAGAAACAATTTTTTTTTTATGGGGAAACACCATGAAAATAGCAGAACTCAAATTACAATTTTCATGTCAAGCTGTTGAGCTTATACTGTGTGTGTGTGTGTGTGTGTTCTACAGGCCTGTGTCCGGACTGGGAGACCTGGGATCAAGCTAAACCAGTAGAGAACGCCACTGAAGCCATGCAGCTGGCCGATGACTGGCTGGGCATCCCACAGGTTAGAATCAATCTTTCCTCATTACAAATGGCCGTGAA
>NC_137233.1:5607442-5632442 GCF_949987685.1 Ammodytes marinus | reverse complement strand
CACGCAGAGCGGACCGCACGCTGTCACCGTCACATTCGGAGGGGCGGCCATTCCCAAGAGCCCCTTCGGTGTGGACGTGGGGCCGGGTGAGTTGATACGAAAAGTCAAAGTCAAATGTATTTTTCATTTTATTTTTAATTTTTTTTTAATTTATTTATAAATTTATTTATTTATTTATTGGATTTTTCATTTTAAGGACAACAGGAACAAACACAAGGAACAACTGTCTCTGAGTTCAAATTAAATCAAAATACATCATAAAATACATCATAAAAAATATTAGGCTTTCATACAAAAATGTGTAGAAATATACATGGAAAATAAAAAAACAAGCATCGACTAAATAAATGTATTTCTATAGCACATTTAAAAACAAAAGGGAGGAGTGTCAAAGTCTCAACTTTACAGGGATCCAGGTTCCATTGGACTCTTAAACATTGATTGATTGATTGATTGATTGATTGAATTTTTGATTTCGAACATATAAAAGATAAACAGAAATTGTCGTACAGGAAATAATGATGTTACACAAACTAGAAAGCATAAACTAGAACATGAATGACAAACACTTGCTGATTGGAATAACATGTTCGAAAAGGTGGAGTCAGTGATTCTGGAGAACGCTTTTTCATTCTCTCCAGAATCTCTTTATTGTCATTGCATAAAGTGCAACGAAATTGGGCTTGTTGTCGGAGTCACTTTTTGTCAAAATCAGGGTTCAAGAGAACTCCGGTGTTAATACACAGCCTAGGTTCTGTAAACAGGCATGTTGCAACAGGGATGTTGCAACAGGGATGTTGCTAGCTACGACGGGCCCCCTTTGTTTACATTCCTTCTTTTCTCAGCGCAGTCACAGTACAGACGGGTATCGGATGGTGAGGTAGATATTTATTGGTTTTGACAAACTGATTTTGACAAAGTGTTCTCTAGATTCACTGACTCCCCCTTTAAACATGGTTCACAACCCAAATTGAACACACCATGACACATCTCTTCCCCCGTGTGTCTGTCTGTCTGACTGACTGTCTGTCTGTCTGTCTGTCTGTGTGTGTGTCTGTCTGTCTGTCTGTCTGTCTGTCTGTCTGTCTGTCTGTCTGTCTGTGTTTCAGCCTGTATGCCAGCAGCGTGCCGTGCGACCGGTCGGGGGCTGCAGCCGCTGGGTCTGAGGGTGAAGCAGGTCGGAGACTTCAAGGTCGACACCAAGAACGCCGGCAGCGGAGAACTAAAGGTTCTCATCAAAGGACCAAGTGAGTTCAGTTTACTCTGTAGAAAAAGACAAAATACGCTTAAACTCTTCAACCAATTACCAATTTGTAAACGCTGCCATACTGAGAAATACAGAGAGAGTTTTGTGGAGCTGATAGGCTTAATCAACTTTGTCTAATCATTTGGCGATGGCTTGAATGTAACCGACATTCACTTATATAAAAAGACTCTTGCTTTTATAATACGTTTTACTATTTATTTCCAGAATGTTCTTTTCAGTCTGATTTTAATTTGTGATTTCTCTGTCTTCAGAGGGCATGGAGGAGCAGGTAAAGCAGCTCTCCAGTCAGGACGGAGTTTTCTCCTACGAGTATCATCCCAACAGCCCCGGAAAATACACCGTCACCATCACCTGGGGCGGTCAGCACATCCCCAAGAGGTGAGCAGTGTGTGTGTGTGTGTGTGTGTGTGTCTTTCTGTGTCCGTGTGTGTGTGTGTGTCTTTCTGTGTCCGTGTGTGTGTGTGTGTGTGTGTGTGTGTGTGTGTGTGTGTGTGAGATTCAGAATTACCTCAGGACATTACCTCATCTGATGTGAATGGTTGGATCCGCAGGGGAAATAAAGACTTAGAGTGTGGGCCTTGTGTTCTCTTTGTCAGACTAGAGTGTGTGTGTGTGTGTGTGAGAAGCAGGGTGGTTGTGTGTGTGTGTGAGAGAGAAGCAGTGTGTGTGTGTGTGTGTGTGTGTGTGTGTGTGTTTGTGTGTGTATAAGAGAGAGAGAGAAGCAGTGTGTGTGTGTGAAGCAGATTGTGTGTTTTGTCAAGTGCGTACAAGTGTTAGTAATAGTAGCGAGGGAGTTCCCCAAGAAAGAAATTGAAGATGACAGGGAAATACCTCCTAACTACATAATTAAATGAAACAACAAATATTGGAGAGCAAAGCCGTGTTGATCTATACGCTCCTATTATGTCATTCATTCATAATTCAGAATGGCATCATCAGGTCAGAGAGTTCCCACAGTGAAACGATCATATTTCATATCTGTAGGGGTTTAGAGGAAGCTTTCTGTTTTATTTCATCCAGTGCTGACAGTTAGCTTTTACATTCAAATCACAACACACACAGACGCCATATGTTGCTGATTTAAAATCTGTCTCAGTAATTAATTTGTGGACCAATGATGACTGCGATCAATTATGGAACACACACACACACACACACACACACACACACACACACACACACACACACACACACACACACACACACACACACACACACACACACACACACACTGCAGTAGATTGTGAAGTTTTTCCCATTTTTCGACTAATTTTTCATTTCAGCCCGTTCGAGGTGACGGTTGGTCGAGAGGCGGGACCCCAGCAGATCCGCGCCTGGGGTCCCGGGCTGGAGCACGGCATTGTGGGTAAACCGGCCGCCTTCGTAGTCGAGTCTGTCGGCACTGACGTCGGAGTGCTGGGTGAGTCTTCTATACCAGGATTATTTTGGTGATTTTAAAGTTTAGCTACAGATATAGAAGGTTCAAGGTTGTGTCTGCTCAAAGAAATCAGTGTTCAAACAGTGTTCAAACTGTTACAGATAATATACAAACAATATATACGAAATATGTACAGTCTGTTTATAAATGGAGAACTGACTCTTAAAAAAAAAACTGGAATAAATGCTATCCTAATACCCTTTCGATCATGTAGAAAGTGTCTGTTTTTTTATTTATTTTTGCTTTTTTTTTTTTTTTCATTTATTCGTCTATTAATATTTAAACTTGTTTTTTTATAGCTCACATGTTCGAAATAAAGACAATCAATAAAAAAATATATATATATCCATCCCAAACTCTACTTTGCGATCAGTCCAGTCTAACCTCTAGTCTAAATCTGTGTGTTCCAGGTTTTGCCATCGAGGGCCCGTCCCAGGCTAAGATCGAGTGTGAGGATCAGAACGACGGGTCCTGTGACGTGCGTTACTGGCCCACGGAGGCCGGAGAGTACGCCGTGCACGTGACATGTGACGAGGAGGACATAGAACACAGTCCCTTCATGGCTCACATCGTCCCTGACAACAACCAAAGCGACCCTAATAAGGTCAGTGACATATCAAATTCAGGGCGACTGTGGCTCAGGTGGTAGAGCGGGTCGGCCAATGATCGAAAGGTTGGCGGTTCGATTCCCGCCCGGCCACTTGCTTCGTGGTTGTTGTGTCCTCGGGCAAGACACTTCACCCACCTTGCCTCGTGTAGATGTCGATAGTTAGACTGCTATCGGTGTGTGAATGTGTGTGTGAATTGTAACGTGTAAATGGGAACAAGTCTCCCTTGTAAAAGAGTCTCCGGTCTCAATGGGATTTACCTGTATAAATAAAGGTTTTAAAAAAAAAATAACATTGTAGCCAACATGACTATTGACTGTTGATCTTAACATACATCCCTTAGTAGGCTAATAATACATTTTTGAATAGAAATGGATACAAAGTTTAGCTCGGGACATCTCTAGTAGTGAGTTGTGTTTGTGTTGTTGCAGGTCCAGGCTTTCGGTCCGGGCCTGGAGAAGACCGGGGTGCTGGTCAGTCAACCGGCTGAGTTCACTGTGAACGCAAAGGATGCTGGGAAGGGACCTCTGAAGATCACTGCCATGGTGAGGGGAAGAAATCCTCTCACACATAGAACGAACAACACACACACACACACACACACACACACACACACACACACACACACACACACACACACACACACACACACACACACACACACCCCCCCACACACACCCACACCATTGCAGCTACCTGTTCGGACTTTTGTTCCTATTTCAGGCAAGAAGCTTTGACCACTTTCTAAACTCATTAACTGTGTGTCTCTGTCTGTCTCTCTTTTTCTTTCTCTGTCTGCCTGCCTGTCTATCTCTTTATCTCTTTGTCTGTCTGCCTGCCTGTCTGTCTGTCTGTCTCTCTCTCTCTCTCTCTCTCTATCGCTCTCTCCATCAGGATGCAGAGGGCGTCCCCATAGAGGTGAAAGTGCGCAGTAAAGGAGAGGGTCTGTATTCCTGCTCCTACACTCCCTCCTCCTCTCTCAAACACACCGTGGCCGTAACCTGGGGAACCGTCAGCGTTCCAAACAGCCCCTTCAGGGTAAGCAGCCAATCAAATCGCCCCGTTACAACTGGAAGTGTTTTCCCGCCAAAAAACAAGGAAGTGGTTAAGATAGAAAGAGCTAATGTCGTCCAATCAAACCCTGTGTTTAGGGCGGAACGCATTAAAGTTCTAGAATCAGAGCCGAACGTTCCAAAAGAGAATTATAAGCCGGTGAAGTCCAAATACAACGGCAAAATGGTGAAGAATAAGAAACCTCTGATTATTATCACCTACACTGAGGAGAGGTTTGGCTTTTAGTTCAGTGGCTGGTGGGAAAAAACTAAGATCTAAAATGTTGGATGCTTTAAAACAACACTACTGTATAAAAAAAGAGAATGGATTTGATAGAATTATCATATAAAGAATATGACATAATTAAGGTTTTAAAGACTCCAAAAAACTGATATAACAAGCAAAAAGTTCACAAGAAAAGGCTGAAATAGTTTGAAATTAAACGTGTTTAAATGTCTAAACACTGAATAGATCAAAGGCTTCAAACTAAATGATAATGTATTATGATGTAATTGTCATTGTCAAGTTTACGCACTCACTCACTCACTCACTCACTCACTCACTCACTCACTCACTCACTCACTCACTCACTCACTCACTCACTCACTCACTCACTCACTCACTCAAGCTTAAAAAAAAAAAGTACAGAGCTGGAGTCAGGGTGTGGTTAGCTTAGCTTATAGCATTACGTCTGAAAGCTGTCTGTCTAAAGTAAAGAACTACACCCAGCAATGTCCCTAAAGCTCCCTAATTAAGAGGTTTTATAATGTTTACTCGATAAGTCTGTACACAGAAATGCAACACTGGCGATGTGGGGCTCTAGACCTCATTCATTATATTATAATAGCGATTTTATAATGATAGAACGCCGGTCCTGTACTGGGTGAAGTATTCCTTTAACAGTAGCATGAAATGTTTTGTTGCTGACTGAAAAACTATGATAAGTAATGTCCACTTTATGATCAAAAATGCATTTGCAACTTATATGTTTAACAAACCTTACCACTGTGTTTTGATTAGCTTTTTTTTTTTTTTTTTTTTTTTTTCAATATTTTTTTTTTTTTCAACCAACTGTCATTAACCGCACTGTAACGCACTCTGTCTATGCACTGTAACAATCTCCGGTTTGTCTTTTACTACTTTACTAGTCACAACTTTTATAAAATAACACTTCATATGTACGACTTAACTGAAGATGATTGAACCACATTATGCACTAACTAACCGGTCTGCACTGTATAACCACTGTCCATGCACTCACTGTAACACACCTCTTCTGTTGCTGTCATTTTTAACACTTATGTTTTTTTGTTTTTCACTAGAACTTTACTCATCTGAACCTTTCTGACTCAAGCTTTTGTAATTAAATATGTTAATTTGATTAAAAGAGGGCGCCAGTAATAAAACTTAAACTTTTGAAACCTATATTCTTTAAACTTGGAATGTCAGCATCAAGTTTTTTTTGTGCCCCAATCTCAATTTGAACCTTTATTGAGTATCTATTGATGCTGACTCCGATATTTATATTGACTTAGTAGTAATTCTGTGCATCTGTACCTAAAATGGGCGAGTGCCTATTAACACATTTAGTGCAGAAAATAAAATAATTGCTAGATAGAATAGAAAATGGTAGAAAAAGTGAAAATGTATTTGACGGTTGTCTGTTTGTCCAACTTTGAACGTATTTGCGTCTTGAAGCTGTGATACATAGTTTATTAAGCCTTATGAACAATGACTGCTCAGTTTAAGAAAAAAACAAGAGCAAATAAGGACAACATGTGACAACACACAAAGGTTATAAAATACGGATAAAAAAATACATAAAACAATGTGTTTCTGCCAAGTATTCCGCCTTCCAGGGGAAAGAGATTATGAAACACAAACGTGGGAAGTGATTTATGTTCGACCTGCGAGTTGAAAGGTTCAGATGAGTTGAGCTCTGCTGTCGTCATAACATGTGGTTCATTTTTTTTAATAATGTTCCTGTTGAATGAAAACCTTTTCACTTTATAAGTCAAGTTAATAAATCATCTATTACAGTGGGGGTTTTATTGACCATTGAAACCTCCATTATCAGTGTAAAACATAATTAAGTATGCTCACTTTTTAAAGCCAATTGTATAGTGTCCTTCGAGCCCCAAGTACGTTAAAATATCCCGATTTATGTCGCGCTGATTCAGAAATTGTAGATGTTCCACCATTTCATTTTATTTTATTTCATTTCAGTTCACTTAGAACAAAGAAGTCAAGAGTGGAAAGGTTTTCATTGTACAGCTGAGATGCACTAATCACTTTTCTTTGCACTGTAACCACATTTAATTTTTTTTTTTTTTTTAGATTTTTTTAAATGACACTTTGAGATAATTATTTGTTTCTCTTTTGTTTATCAGCTGTCTTCCCTTATCCCTGTTGACGTAAAGTATATTTTTTAGTCTCACCCACAGGGCAAATAAGTTGCATGAGAAACTTTCACTGGACGTAGGATACTGTATGGATATGTGTTTGTTTTTCAATTTGTGATGACGCCAAAAGGCCTAAGAAGATATTATCTTCTTTGGGATGAGACGACTGAAGTTCAAAGTTTAAAAGATATGAGATAAACGAACAAGACACGTTGATACCAATTGCTATGGGAAAAGTTGAAATTTGCAATAATAGGAAATGTATAAGGCAATTAGATTTAGTGTTTAGATATGAATACTGCTTCATGGTGTTTCATGGTAGCTTTTCTTTGGCAAGGCAAGTTTATTTATGTAGCACAATTCAGACACAAGGCAAAAAGTACATTTAAAATGAACAATGTATTACAAATTGTTAAAAAAGAAAATCAAAGAAATAGCATTTACAAGACATTAAAAACGGCATTACAAAATGTTTTGCATATTGTTCAACACAAAAAAATACGTCTTCTAGTCCACAAACCATTTCAACCGACACAGGAGAGTCTGTACTTGTCTAAAAAGTTATTCTTCCAGTAGCGCTGATGAAGTCACTGACGTTTAAAGACCAAAAGTTATAAGATAAACAAAAACACCAAGACGAACCATTTCATACGAGCTCATTAGAAATTAGCAACAGTAAAAAAAAAAATCAGGGATATAGATTTAGTCTTCAGAGTTTTTCTCCGCTTTATAGTATTCGTACAAAACTTCGTAGTATTCATAGTGAAAAAAAAAAAAAAAAGTATTTTGCAACACATCAAAAATTAAATTGAAAGAAATTGCATTTAAAATAAAATAAAAACGATACTAAAAAGAATTCTTCAATACAACTAAAAACTAATCCGTCCTCTAGTCCACAAATCATTTCAACCGACCCAGGAGAGTTTGAACTTGTCTAAAAAGTTATTCTTCCAATAGCGCTGATGTCACTGTGATGATTCAGCAGCAGCTTGTTGCGAGCTGCAGCCTGGCACCGACTGCACCTTCTATTCCTCCCAGTGTCATGTTGATACAGTAGCTGCCGGATAGAGAGCAAACAGTCACACCCAGCTCTGAGCTCCAACCTCAAAGCACTGAAGCTTTTCATTCAATATGGGACGGTAAAGAAGGTTTAAGGTTCATAGAAACCGGAGACAACCTCACCCGACCCTTAGGCCATGTCCTTTGGTATTTTGTTTTGCCCTTAGTTTGCAGAAAAATTGCCTTGAACAAAATTGTTTGAATATACTTATCAGTACACACAACACTTTGGTGACTGACATGTGAGTTTGAGCTCTAACTCTGCTCTGTTGGAGTATACACTGGCCTTTAGTATTCTTTTCTTCCTTTATTTAATTGATTTTTGTTTTTGAAACCGGAATCGATGCTACAAATACAACTTTAAGACGAACTGAAATTGCTTAGCTGGGTGGGTCAATAGAAGAATAGTGTTGCAGCTGGCTCGCACTTGTATATTTCTCACAAGTAAAGCCCAAAAGTATTAGCTACACAGATCTACATCTTCAAAAAGTTTATCTAATGAAGTTTGAATCCTCTGCAGTGTTTGCTTTAAGGGTGAATTGAAATTTGGTTGGATAATTTGATGGATAAAACTGAGGTCCTAGGGGACGCCCTTAGCTCAGTTGGTAGGGCGTCCCCCCCATGGGCCTCGGCCAGCAGCGGACCCGGGTTCGATTCCAGCTCGCGGTCGTTCTCTGCATGTCACTCCCCTCTCTGCCCCATTTCAACTCTGTCTCTCTACACTATCAATAAAGCATTAAAAAAAAATGCAAAAAAAAAAAAAAACAACCCTGGAAGACGGCTGATAAACAAACTTAACATTCCTATAAGAGTTTCACAAGTTAGGGAAATGCTTTGCAGTCCAGACTAGCATTGAGTTTTTTTGTATTAGGTTGTATGAGTCTGTGGACCTTTTTAATCTGTGTGATGTTTCAATATTATTATTATTTAACGTAGAAGCAAAAGATAGATTTTCTTTTAATGATTACATTTTTGTTACAAGTGAATCTGTAACCAACATGTCGACTGAAACAAACGCCAATCACCCGCTGTACTAAAATCCAAAGTCATTCAAATCCTAAAATGAAGTTAGATTGGTTTCAAAATAAATTCTGAGATTTCATTTAAATGTTTTGCTGTGTTGTTTTGATTCATTTGCTTTGCTGACATGACAAGTTGTTTATTTTGCATTCATTTTATTGGGTGTTCTTTTCATTCATAATTTTGAATAACACATATTACAAGTTTCAGTTTAATGCTATATTTTACTAAATCTTACTAATCTTTCATAATATAATTTTGACCATCCCTCTCTCCCTTCCTCCCTCTCTCTCCCTCCCTCCCTCTCTCTCCCTCCCTCTCTCTCTCCCTCCCTCTCTCTCTCTGCATTCAAAGAAAAAAATTGTATTTGAAACATGTTTAAGATTTCGCAAAAACCAAAACACAGAAGTAGAAACGATTTCAAGATCTCTATTTGAGCCTCAAATGTCATTATAAACTGAAGAGATATCTGTTTATTTAAACAATAACTTGGTATCATGGTAACAAGGGCCTCCTATCTCTTTAAATACATATCCAGAGTTGTACTATGTTTTTATTCACATTTAGGAACTCTGACATTTTTATCATTATACAATTCATCAAAGTACCACAAGCCCATTACCATTTTCAAAGGTAACTAATGATAACGAAATGTCTAATTTTTAAGATTCCTGTCTAAATATAGGCCCCTAAAACTATCACATTTAATTTATCTATTTATATTCATCATATTTGAAATGTATAATATGCTAAACAATATAAATTGAATCTAATATTTAATTTATTTTGTGATATTTAAGAAAAGTAGTGGATCCGGGATGGAGCCCTGTGGCATTCCACATTTAATGTAAATTATTTTTAGTGATGAGAAAACCTGTTGTCCTGTTTTATAAAAGTCATATTATCAGATGTTGGGAGGGGGGGGGGGCATTTTTTTAAATAACTTTTTTTTTAAAAATAAGTGATATAATTTGCTGTTGGTGCTTGCAGGTGAATGTGGGTAAAGGCAGCCACCCGGGCCTGGTGAAGGTGTTCGGTCCTGGGGTCGAGAGAACCGGACTGAAGGCCAACGAACCCACACACTTCACCGTGGACTGTTCAGGGGCGGGAGACGGTAAGAGAGAAAGACACACTGAGATAGACACACACACACAGACACACACAAACACAATCACAGCAACGCATACACACACACACGCAAACAGACAGCGACGCACGCACACACACAAACGAACAGACAAAGAAAAACACACACACACAGGCACGCACAAACAGGCATGCACGGACACACACACACACACACATACACACTAATAATTAAGACAGGAAATCCTCTCAGGAGTATTTGCTGTGACAGCAGTTTCCTCCTGTGTCAACACAACACACACACAGTCACACACACTCAAACTAAACAAGTCTACAAACTGCACTCTGCTATGTACACACCCACACACCTCTTTTATTGTCTGTGAATGACACACACACACTCACCTCTTATATTGTCTGTGAATGACACACACACACACACACACACACACACACACACACACACACCTGGTGACAATCTCAAGGCATTCACATCCTGACAGGAAATCACATCACTCTATAATGCAACGTAATTGCCTCACCTGAAGTTGTAATTCCTCATGGGGGAAACAGAAGTTACGCACTATAGCTTAAAGTTCAGTTAAAATAATGTGTGTGTGTGTGTGTGTGTGTGCAGGCGACGTGAGCGTGGGCATTAAGTGCGATGCGAACATGGTCGGAGACAAAGAAGCCGACGTGGAGTTTGACATCATCCCAAACGCTAACGACACGTTCACGGTGAAATACATTCCTCCTGCTGCCGGGAGGCTCACTGTGAAAGTCCTCTTCACTGATAAGGTACGCACACGCACACACACACACACACTTACTAGGCACACACACGTACATAAGCGCAGGCACACATGTGCACTCACTCACTCACTCACTCACTCACACAAACTTACTAGGCACGCAAACACACTCACTCACTCACTCACTCATATATACACACACACACACACACACACACACACATGCACGTTTGTACTGCCAAACTTGTGAGGACATTTATCTACAGTATAATGCATTCCCTAGCCCCTTACCCTGACCCTAACCATCAGAACTAAATGCCTAACCCCAACCCCAACCCTTACACTTACAATAACATAAATCAAATTAATACCTGAACCTTAAAACCTAGTGTTAACCCTCAAGCAGCCCTTTAAAGACCTGTCCCGAAGTGAGAATGTGTAAAGACATTTGGTTGAATTTCAGTTTAAATTTTTAAATTTTAAATTTTTTCTTTTAGGAAGTTCCTCAGAGCCCCTTTAGCGTCAAAGTGGAACCTTCTCATGATGCTTCAAAGGTTAAAGCTGAGGGTCCTGGAATCGCTCGCACAGGTGAGAGACAGACAGACAGACAGACAGACAGACAGACAGACAGACAGACAGACAGACAGACAGACAGACAGACAGACAGACAGACAGACACTGATATTAAATCAACCCAGTGACCAATTTCTTAAAGGTGGAGTCAGCGATTCTGGAGAACGCTTGTTGTTAAAATCACTCGTTGTCAAAATCAGTGAATATCTCCTCACGATGTACTACCTGTCTGTAATGTATTTGCGCGGAAAGAAATCCAGTGTTAATACACAGCCTAGATTCTGTAAAAAAAAAAATCCAGTGTTAATAAACAGCCTAGGCTCTGTAAACGGACATGTTGCTAGCTACGATGGGCCCCCTTTATTAGCATATTCTTTGTTTACATACTAGTTTACAGAGCATATAGGATGTGTATTATTAGCACTGTATTTTTCTTCAGCATGCACACAGTAGGGAAAGGTAGTAGATCATGACGATATATTCGCTGATTTTGACAAAAAGTATTCTCCAGAATCACTAAATCCACCTTTTTAATCCACATGTAATTCTCTTAACTGATCTACTGTATGTCCATGTATATTCTTGCCTCTGTCTCGCCCTGTGCAGGAATAGAGAGCGGGAAGCCGACACATTTCACCGTGTTGACTAAAGGAGCCGGCAAAGCTCCGCTCGATGTTTCATTCTCCGCTCCCGTCGACGACTTTGAAATCATCGACAACTACAACTATTCACAGACCGTCAAATACACACCAGCACAACAGGTAGTGTGTGTGTGTTTGTGTGTTTGTGTGTGTGTGGGGGGGGTGTTCAAATGCACATCGGCACAACGGGTAGTATTGAATATGTACATGTGCGTATGGTATGGCAAGCATGTATGTTTGCAACATGTACCTTTACATACATATGTGTGTGCGCGCTTCAAATACACACCGGCACAACAGGTAGGGTAAATATACTGTATGTGTGTGCGTATGGTATGGCAAGTATGTACCTTTGCAACAGGGTCTCCAAATATCTGTGTGTGTGTGTGTGTGTGTGTGTGTTAGTATGTACATGAATATAGTAGGTTTATTATGCACTTTCTAAGAATGGACACCTGGGGAGGACGAGATTATTGGTCGAAGTGTGTGTGTTTGTGTTTTTGCACATTTGGAGTGTTGTAGAGCATTAGGATATTGTCCATAACATCTCCTTTTTGAACACATTATAAAAAAAAATCGTCAAAAACATACATTTCAATTTGTAAGTTGAACACACACACCTATCAACTGTACAAAATGTTCATCTAATTCACACCTGCGTGACATATTTGTCTGTGCTTGGTGGCTCTTATCAGCCTAAATAATAATACAGATTTTTTTTTACAAATGCTCAAATTCTCCTTATTCACAATAATCAATAAGCGAAAACAGACAAAATTATAACATGAATTTTTTTTCTCGAGGTTGTGGTTGCACGTAGCCTCCTGATCTCTTACCAAATGCTTTTTAAAACTGTAAACTGTTGAAGAACAAGGTCCACATTTCCATTGTGTCTTCAGGGAGAGATGACGATCCTGGTGAAGTATGGAGGGGATGCGATCGCTAAAAGCCCCTTCACTGTCGGAGTCGCTGCCCCACTGGATCTGAGCCGGGTCACCGTCGACGACATGGATGGAAGTAAGATATCCTGCAATTTCTGCTCCCAGTTCCAGATAGCTTAAATTCCAACTTAAACATTATTAAAATGACTTGTTACAAAATTCTCAGTGAATATATTTTAATTTAATTACATTTTTAAACGGCTTGTGAACATAATGCATGGAGCACAAACTTACAATATTAACAAAACAAAACAATGGGGTTACCACACATCCGACATAATGTTATTTTCTTAAATGAATATAAGTATTTATTGAGGCTGCTCAGGGACATGTTAAGGGCTCATATCTACTGTATTGTTTTGTCTTCAGGAGTTGAAGTGAATCAGGACCAGCAGTTTATGGTTGACACTAAGGGCGCAGGAGGTCAAGGCAACCTGGAGGTCTCAGTGGTGAGTGTATTAATGCAGTGTTTAGTTCTGCTGTGTTTCAATTGGATCAATATAAGCTGAGAATATGTGTTAGTAGGATCAATTTGTTGTCGTTTTTGGTCTTTTTATGGGACTACAACTAACAATGAAAAATACAATCGGATATCAAGAAACTCACTGTGTCTGTCTGTCTGTCTGTCTGTCTGTCTGTCTGTCTGTCTGTCTGTCTGTCTGTCTGTCTGTCTGTCTGTAGCTGAGCCCAAGTCAGAAGGCGGTACCCTGTAAAGTCACCCCCCAGCCCGGTAAAGCGGGCGTCAGTCTGGTGCGTTACACCCCCACAGAGGAGGGGGTCCACGCCGTCAACGTGTCCTACGACGGACACCCCGTTCCTGGGAGCCCATTCCCCGTAGAGGCCCAGCTACCTCCAGACCCCAGCAAGGTAACCACAGCAACTGATCATTAAAATAGACCTTAAGTTGATACGGAAAACTGGTTGAAGAGAAAAAAGGTCTTTTTAATATATCTGTACTATTCCATCTCTTAAAGTTATAGTGCGTAACTTTTATATATTTTAATAAATTACAATTCAACAAGCCACATTCAAGCCATCGCCAAATGAGTTGACACAAAGTTGATAAAGCCTTTCAGCTACACAAAACTCTCAGTTTTTCTCAGTATGGCAGCGTACACCTTGATGTACAGCAAAAGGTATAAAATCCATGCGAGATTACCAATGGTTTACCTCATGTAGATGCGTCAACAGTGTTGTTGTGATTATTAAGTATTCATCCTTAGTTATGCATTACGCACTACAGCTTTAGCAAGTTAGCAAAAACACAAGAAAAACATTGACGTTCAACCCAGTAAACCTCGTCCCTGCCCCCCCTCCAGGTGAAGGCATTCGGCCCCGGTTTGAAGGGAGGTTTGGTGGGTCAGCCGGCAGAGTTTACCATCGACACCAAAGGAGCCGGTACCGGTGGACTGGGTCTGACGGTGGAGGGTCCGACCGAAGCCAAGATCGAGTGCTCCGACAACGGGGACGGGACGTGCTCGGTGTCCTACCTGCCCACGGAGCCCGGGGAGTATCTGGTGAACATCCTGTTTGAAGAGGTTAACATCCCCGGGTCTCCCTTCAAGGCTGTTGTCCAGATGCCCTTTGACCCGACCAAGGTGGTGGCCTCTGGGTCGGGCCTCAAGAGAGCCAAGGTGAGGGTCTGGGGAGGTAGATAGACGCATGGTCTTCTTAGAAACTTGATGTGTTTTTCACCTTTTTTATTTGACAGTTGTAAGAGGTACAGAGTGGAAATGGGGAGAGGGAGAGAGATGACATGCAGTGAATAGTCTGGGCGAGAGTCGGTGTGCGCTCTATCCACTACGGCCATAAAATATGCCAAACTTGAAAAAAAAAATCAATTATTAATAATATCTCAGAAACATGAATGAAATTATACAAATTACTCTGTAGCATGGTTAGATCCTCCAGGAGAGTCAGGTGTTTCTGTGTTGAAAAATGAGATCATTAAAAGAAAGCTTTGAAAAGGAAAGACAACTATCGGGTCCTTCCACTTCTTCCCTACTCCTACCTTAAGTGGTCTATTCTTCAACACTTTTCCAGCCAAAGTAGTTAATAAGGATTAATCTAAAGTATGCAAAACGGCCAAAATAGCCCTCGGGTTCAGAGGGTTAGATAGGAATCTGACCCGTCTTGTTTTGTCTGTCTGTCAGGTTGGAGAAACCAGTGTGGTGAATGTGGACTGTTCTCAGGCCGGAGCGGGTCAACTCACCTGGGAGGCAACACCAGACTCCCCCACTGCCTCTGGTAATTCATCAGGTACCAGTATATGCACTGTGTGTTTGTGTGTGTCTTTTTGTATTAATTAATGAATATTAACACAGGCAAATGATACACATAACACAAGGCTATGACGCCCAGACAAAAAAAATGTGTGAAATCAAATATAACTACATACATTTCAAATAAATTAAGCTAAAGTTAATAGCATCCCTTGTTTTTGTTTGCCAGGACAGATAATATTTTCAGTCAATAAAACTTTATACAGGGGGATGAAAATAAAGTAGTAACACAAGCAAGGACTGAAAAACTACAACAAAAATACTAAAAACACCATATTGTTGTTGTACTTGTTTCAGGCACTAAAGCAAAGACAGAGGTGGTGGACAACAAAGACGGGACGTACACGGTGACGTACGTTCCTCTGACGGCCGGCATGTACACGCTGCTGCTGAAGTACGGAGGGAAAGGGGTTCCTGGGTTCCCCGCTAAAGTCATGGTGGATCCCGCCGTAGACACATCCAAGGTCAAAGTGTTCGGACCGGGAGTCGAGGGAAAAGGTGAAGCATGGTTCATATGAGTCATATGAGTCTAGAAATGCTAAAATTTAAATTTAAATACTTTATTTATTATTATTCCATAACACACAAACACACACAACCGAAAAAGTAAAGCAAAAAAAACAACGATGAAAGTTGAATTACAAAAGTAATATATATTATGAATATCGCAAGAAAACATTTTGTGACAATTTGCCCGAATTGAAACGAATTACTGCAGATTTTTTTATTTTATTTGTGAACTTTCAAAAGATTCTCTTCACATTTTAGATGGTTGAATAAAGGGTGGCAAGGAAAACGTTCTTCCCTCCTTCACTGGTCCGGCTACAATCCAAACTGTGACTAGAAAACCAATGTTGTGTCTTTTTTTCTAACGTTCGTCCCCCCCTCTCTCTCATCCAGCTATCTTCAGAGAGGCGACCACAGCGTTCACAGTAGATGCGCGGCCCCTGTCCCGAGCTGGAGGGGAACATGTTCGGGCCGAGGTCAGGAACCCGTCTGGAGCGCTGACTGACTGTGTGGTCACAGACAAGACTGACGGGACGTACGACGTGGAATACACTCCCTTTGAGAACGGTAACACAAAGCATTCAGGACTTAAGAACTAATCATTAAGCTACATCTATTGGTGTTTTACTCTTTTAAAGGTGGAGTCAGTCAGTGCGTTTACATGCAGACTCATAATCGGATAACTAAACGAATAAGACCTCAACAGGACTTTTAAACTGCATGTAAACACCTTTATCCGATCTACTGACGGAAGAGAACCGGACGTGGCTCTAAAACCACTTGTTGAAAGCATGGTTGAAAGGGCTACAGCGCCACCTAGCATAGTGGAGACAGCCATGCATCGGACATTTATCCGATTTCTGAAAGGCCATGTATACTCAGACAAGTGACACGGTCCGTTCGAGTGTCTTGTTCGATATATGTGATAATCCAATCTAGTTGTGCCATGGAAACGCATTGAGTGATTCTGGAGAACATTTGTTGTCAAAATCAGTGAATATGTCCTCCTAATCCGGAACCTGTACGTACTGCGTGGGTGTTAATACCACAGCCTAGGCACTCAGCTAGCTACAGCTGCTCCCCTCTGTTTACATACTGCATCCTTTGTTCACATACAAGTAGGCTGTGTATTAACACCATTTTTTTTCAGTACACACACATATTACGGACAGGGAGCGATAGATCGTGAGAAGATATTCATTGATTTTTGGCTGAAAAGTAATTTTGACAACAAGCGTTCTCCATAATCACTGACTTCACCTTTTAAAAAACTAATCATGAAGCAAATCTGTAATCCAAGTATCTTACTCCGAAGGGCATTGTTATACATATTTCATCAGCTAATGGTTCTAATCATGGTTTGTATTCCAGGCGTTCATAACGTCCAGGTTCTGTATGACGAGACAGCGGTCCCTAAGAGTCCGTTTAGAGTGTCAGTGTCAGAGGGCTGTGACCCCAGCAGGGTGACGGCCACCGGCCCCGGCCTCACACAGGCTCTCACCGACAAACCCAACCACTTCAACATCGTCACCAGGTAACGCTAGGGGCAAAACGGGTTTGATTCAGATATAGTTTTACCAGTGAAATGTCTGTCTCATGTAGCATTTTGTAGCAGTGAAAAGTGTGGTATTTGTTAGTTCTTTTGTTGTTTTTAATTATTTATTGAGTCGTTAAAATATTCTATAATGATTAACATGTCCTCATGTTTGTGTATCAAGCACACATTTTCTGTGGAGATCATAATTCATTTCCCTCAATTGGAACAACTTTTGGATATTGATCGGTAACTCTTCATTTTTTTACTTTGTGCATGACTTGAAAACTTAGTCCATCAGGTCCTTTATATTTTAGTACCTCCATTTTGATAAGGAGTGGGTTTGCTGGCTTTAGTTCAAACTATTGCTAATGTTTGGTATATTGCCATTGTTCTGTCACCAGAGGGGCTGGTATTGGAGGTCTGGGCATCACAGTAGAAGGCCCGTCAGAGTCCAAGATGTCCTGTAAAGACAACAAAGATGGCAGCTGCAGCGTGGAGTACGTTCCCTACACCCCAGGACTCTACGACGTCAACATCACATACGGAGGAGAACATATCCCGGGTGAGATGAGATTTTTAATTTTTATTTATTTAATTTTTTAACATTTTTCTTTAATTATTTTACTGTATTTTTGTTATTATTGTTTTATTTGATTTTTTTTACATTTCATTTGAAATAATGAATTACTAGTTTCAGACTGTTCATGCCAATTTTCACGCTTGCATCACAAATTTAAAGATTGCCGCTCCACTAATAGCATACGACTAAAAACCGCTCCACTACAATACAAATGTGCTGGATCGGTTGTCAAAAGTATAATTTAGACTTTTATCCGTCTTATCCTTTTATGATAAATGGGTAAATTCTCCTAAAAAAAAAAAATGGTTGCAGACACACAAATGACTTCCCGAAGATTAATTTCAAACAGTTTGAGAAAAGCTTAGGAAAGATCTGGCAAATCTCAAACCACTGACTTCATCACAAACACAGATCCACTTATTTCCCCTCACACGTCCGTTTATTTTAATTCTCTTTGTAACAATCTGTCGGTCTTGTTCTCATTTCCGCCTTTAATCAACCGCTGATGTTTAAAACATGTTATTGGCTGATAAAACCGAGTGTTTCAGTTTAATGTGTTAAAGATGTGGTCGAAGTTAAAAGGCTAGTGTTTAGTTTTTATTGACTTTGTTCAGGAAATGCTCTGCGTGTTGCCTCGTTTGAGACCTTTTAACAGACAGCTGTTGGTCTGTGGCTCAGATGTGTGGAAATATTTTAGGATGTAGAAAAACCTCACTGCCAAGAAATCACACAATCCTGGTCTAACAAACAAATAGCAAAAACACCAGGATACTATTATAAGAGCTATTGCAATCGGCCTTTAGCTTGGATAATTGATGTAGTTAGGTAAAGATTATTATTTTTGGCATTTTCAAGCTTTATTTGACAGTACAGAGTTGAAATAGGGAGACAGTGAGAGAGGGGGGGATGACATTCGGTAAAAGTCCACGGGTCGGATTTGAACCCGCGACCACTGCAACGAAGGCCGGAGCCAATATGCACTCTGTCCACTACGCCTTGTATAAAGACCTGGTTATTTTAATCAGGATTTGAATAAAAACAGAAATGTTTGTGTACAATTAGTTTTTTCTTACAAGTATTTAAGTTCAATGTTCTATGTTCTATGTTCTATGTAGCCATATTTTAATTAGAGGAGTTTGATCCTTTGTTGACCCTCACAAAAAAAACATTAGCTTTCCTAATTTTTTTCGACTTAAAACCAGCATTTCCTCTTCCTGTGTTTGGTTTCCAGGAAGTCCCTTCAAGGTCTTGGTGAAGGATGTGGTTGACTGCAGTAAGGTGAAGGTCTCTGGTCCCGGTGTGGGGGCGGGGGTGCGTTCCAACATCCCCCAGTCGTTCTCAGTGGACTGTAGGAAGGCGGGTGTAGCGCCTCTGTCTGTGGCTGTCACGGGGCCCAAAGGCGTGGCGGTGCCCGTCGAGGTGACAGACAACGGGGATGGGACACACACGGTCTCATACACTCCGACGATAGAGGGGCCGCACACTGTGGCTGTGCAGTACGCAGAGGAGGACGTCCCAAAGAGGTACACAGCATGACAGCAGGGAAGAGGCATTTAAAGCCCTGGTAAAACACATCCGCATCCTTCAGTTATGTCATTTGGGGAGTTAGTCTCTTGAGAGTAAGCATCTGAAAAGAGCAGCTAAAAGAAATCGGGACGGGCTATGCCATCTTTAGTAACTTGTCTTTGTAGGCCACCGTTGCTTCTGTAAATTCTCCAAAACTCCCAAAAAATCTCAACACGATAGATGCCGCTAAATACTCGCAATTTTACACACTGTACCTTTAAACTTCGAAGCTCCTTTTATTAAAAATTAAAATAACAGTATAGTGAGAGAAAATGTTGTAGTAAGATATTGAGTCAGTTATGATGATTAAATCAGATATAGTATTGTTTATAAATGCATGAAAAGCAGCAGTTAGTAAATTAGTTAGTAGGATTAAAACAACTATTTTCCCTGTACAGCTGGCACAGTCGGGCTTAAATATCTTTGCTTTTGAAGTTAGCTGGCTGCAGTGCTTATGTGATTTGAGTGCCTTACCCAGTATGAATACATGAAATAATTTGTATTGTCTTATAAATGTTAGAATGAGTATTAACTGTGCCTGTGTTCTCTTCAGTCCCTTTAAGTTCCGTGTCCTGCCGACTCATGATGCCAGTAAGGTGCGGGCGAGCGGTCCCGGTCTGACCAGTGGATTCCCCGCCAGCTTCCCCGTAGAGTTCAACATCGACGCAAAAGACGCCGGGCAGGGACAACTGACCATTCTCATCACTGTCAGTATATACACTACCGACCCACTCTACCAACTGAGCCACAGTCGCCCCAAACATACATATAAACTCATTATTATACACATTAATGAAAAAAAAACAGGGTCGTACAAGGTCTGGAAAGATTGGAAAAAAGTTTGATTTTAAATTTTTTCAAGATTTTAAATGTGCTTGAAATCTGAACACATAACTGGAAATTCCTAGTTTTTTTTTCACATTGACCAGACTAGCTTAGGGACCGTAATTCTAGGAGTCTAGCCTACACATCATTTGTTTTAATGGCTTCATGCTGTAGTGGACCATGTTATTGAAAATTATAATGACACATTTTTAATAAATCCGGCTCATGAAGTACACTCAATTTAATTGTTAATGTTTGAATAATTTATTTTATATTTTGATAAAAATTTTCATTTATCTTCCTCAATTTCTTTTTTTGGTCCTTTGCCATCAGGACCAGGATGGTAAACCTAAGCATCCCAGTATCCATGACAACGGTGACGGTACGTACGTAGTGTCTTACGTCCCGGACCGGACCGGCCGCTACACCATCGTGATAAAGTACGGAGGAGACGACATCCCGTCATCACCGTACAGGATCAGAGCCACGGCTTCTGGAGACGCCAGCAAGTGCACTGTGACCGGTACGTCAAAACTAACACACAAGCCATTGTAGAAATAATATAGGGCAAGCTTGATGCCAAAATCACTTTTTAGTCAAAATCAGTGAATATCGGGCCGCTCCGGTGGCGTAGTGGATAGAGCGTGTACCATATTGGCTCCGGCCTTCGTTGCAGTGGTCACGGGTTCAAATCTGACCCGTCGACCTTTACTGCAGTACATCCCCCCTCTCTCTCTGTCTCCCCATTTCAACTCTGTACTATCTAATAAAGCTTGGAAATGCTAAAAAAATATATATATATTTAAGAAAGAAAATTAAATTAAAGCAAGCTTGTAGTCAAATAATGGCTGACTCCATCTTTTAATGTCCCCCCCCCCACCCCACCAGGTCCGGGTGTGGGCCCCACAGTGAGGATTGGAGAGGAGCTAGCGTTAGCGGTGAACGCTAAGGCTGCTGGGAAGGGGAAGGTCAGCTGTGTGGTGGTGCAGCCCGACGGCAGCGAGGTAACCTTTACATTCCTTCAGTTTACTGCATGTTGCACATAGTGTAAATAATGTTCCTCATATTCCACATTTCAATTGATTTACTTTTAAAAAAAAAAAGTACCGTAATTTTCGGACTATAAGCCGCGACTTTTTCCCCATTTTTCGACCCTATTATTACACAGCACAGTATATGTTCTGTACTAGCTACTATTGCTCTAAATGGTAACACTTTAATAAGTTATGCAACTTGTTTGTTGAAATGTTAATAAATGGGAGCTTCCTTAAGCAGCCATCTCTTTCCCGACAATCCCCTCTGTGCACGAACTCTTACATATGGTAATTAAACATTAAAACACCTGCGGCTTATAGTCCAGTGCGGTTTATAGTGCGGAAAATACGCTATATAACGTTTTGTTTTGCCGTACCTTTTGCACTATTGACAATGTATTTATTGTACATATTACTTCTCTTATTTGACCTAATTTTATCCTTTTGTTCTTATTGCACCGTGGGAGACGAACGTTATTTCGATTCCTCTGTTTGTCTGGCAGATATTTTTAGATTGACAATAAAGCGACTTTGCCTTTGCCTCAGGTGGAGGCCGAGGTTGTGGAGAACGAGGACGGAACATTCGATATATTCTACACCGCTCCGGCGCCCGGCAACTACGTGATCTATGTTCGCTTTGGGGGAGAAAACGTCCCACGCAGCCCCTTCAAAGTCATGGTGAGTACGGGGCGCTCCGGTGGCGTAGTGGATAGAGCGTTTACCATATTGGCTCCGGCCTTTGTTGCAGTGGTCACGGGTTCAAATCTGACCCGTGGACCTTTACTGCAGGTCATCCCCCCTCTCTCTTTCTCTCTTGTCTCCCCATTTCAACTCAGTACTGTCTAATAAAGCTTGAAAATGCCAAAAAATAATCTTGAACAAGGCATGGTGAGTAGAGGGACTGGATTTGGCTTCAATACAGTTTGGCTGGAGATCACAAAGTGGGACTTTTTTATTAATCAATAACAAACAATTATTGGTTCATTTATTTACAGGTTAACTTTTTGACCTCATGCCTTCAGGTTACAGACCAGGAATTACTCACAAGGCCACAGCTGTGTGTGTGTGTGTGTGTGTGTGTGTGTGTGTGTGTGTGTGTGTGTGTGTGTGTGTCATAAATTAACCCTTATTGTAATGTCTTTAGGCTACTGACGTCCCAGTGATGGCAGAGGAAACGTCTATACAACAGTCCAGCGCACCCGTAGCTGGCTTCAAGCCCTGGGTACCCCAAAACACACACGTTAACATAGACAGTAGACACACAATAAACACACACACAGCAAGCTTGGTGATACACACACTAGCTTGAGCACACCATATATATATTTGTAATATTTTTCGAAATCACCCTTTAAAATAACATATGGTTGGTGCATAACACACACACAAAAACACACACACATAGAAACGCACGCGTGTCCACACACACACAAAAACACACACACATAGAAACGCACGCGTGTCCACACACACACACTGCCTCTCTCTCTTGCAGGTGAATGGCTGCTGGTATAAACCCTCGCACTCGCTCGACCGCTTTGCATCCTTCATGTCATCGCTTGTCTTTTTGTCTCAGCCAATGGGAACGCAGCAAACATCTCACCGCGTTCCATATCTGATTAAACTCTGTTGTTTGTCTCGCAGAAGGCGATGTTATGCTTACGTATTTGAATACTTTTTTATATTTTCCTCCAATTGTTTTGTTGTGGTGGTCTTTCTCTCTCCCTCCCTCTCCTTCTCCCTCTCACTCTCACTCACTCACTCTCACTCGCTCACTCTCTCTCTGACCCCCCTCTATCCCTCTCTATCTCCCTCTCCCTCTCTCTCTCTCCCTCACTCGCTCACTCTCTCTCTGTCCCCCCCTCTATCCCTCTCTATCTCCCTCTCTCTGTCTCTCACTCTCTCTCTCTCTCCTCTTTATCGGTACACTCTCACTCGCTCACTCTCTCTCTGTCCCCCCCTCTATCCCTCTCTATCTCCCTCTATCCCTCTCTCTCACTCCCCCCCTCTATCCCTCTCTCTCTCTCTCTCTCTCTCCTCTTTATCGGTACACTCTTCATCACTATGGCTACATCAGTCACCTAAATGCATTTTACTTCCTTCTCCTTCGCACTACATTTCCCAGGTTGCCCCCTGTTTATGTGGGCGGGGCTTGGATGCAGCATCAGCATGTTTCTAATGCAGGCCACTAATATGTGACAGAAAAGGTGTTTTTACTGTTAAATCAATGTGTTAAACTAGTGTGTGTGTGTGTGTGTGTGTGTGTGTGTGTGTGTGTGTGTGTGTGTGTGTGTGTGTGTGTGTGTGTGTGTGTGTGTGTGTGTGTGTGTGTGTGTGTGTGTGTGTGTGTGTGTGTGTGTGTGTGTGTGTGTGTGTGTGTGTGTGTGTGTGTGTGTGTGTGTGTGTGTGTGTGTGTGTGTGTGTGTGTGTGTGTGTGTGTGTGTGTTATAGGTGACAGAAGACAGCTATGACTCTCTCAGCAGCAGTGTTAATGGAAGCGGCTTCAGACCGTTCGACATGGTCATTCCATTCTCCTTCAAGAAGGGAGAAATCACCGGTGAGCTGGGAGAATTTTCAATCAATCAAAGTTAACTTATATAGAAATGTACACATTTTGCCAGATGGTGGTAAAATTAATTGTTAATAGTTGTTGTGAACCACTGGGTGGCGCTAGAGAGAAAGTGGGGCATCACCAAATACTAAGAGTTATCCTCAATTTGTAGTCTGCCATAAATTCATCAGATGAGCACCAGGTTTATATCGTGTATTTCATCAAAATGAGAAAAGAAGGAAACAAATTTGACTAGAAAATGACTGATTTTTAACATGATAAGAGGTCAAAGAGCAAATGCATTATTTACCCCTCTCTCTCTCTGTCTCTCTCTCCACCTCTGTCTCTCTCTCCCCTCTCCCTCTCTCTCTGTCTCTCCCTCTCTCTGTCTGTCTGTCTGTCTGTCTCTCTCTCTCTCTCTCAGGTGAGGTGTTGATGCCTTCAGGTAAATCAGCTCAGCCTCTGATCTCAGATAACCTGGATGGGACGGTCACCGTGCAGTATTCTCCCACTGAGGCCGGGCTGCACGAGATGCACATCAAATACAACGGAGCACACATCCCAGGTACACGCATGCACTCACTCACTCACTCACTCACTCACTCACTCACTCACTCACTCACTCACTCACTCACTCACTCACTCACAGGTAGAACCCTTTGCAGAACATGCTGAAGACAAAGAAGAAGTACTATAGAATAAATAACTAAATACATCTTCATCTCATCACTTGATATTGTGGAAAGACTTGAGGCAGTGGTGGATGATGCCATCTTTAGTAACTAAAGCTTCTTGTCCTTGAAGGCCACCGTAGCTTCTGTAAATTATATGAATGGCAGGGCTAGAGACGCAGCGTTGCAATCTAAAATCTCAACACTAGATAATGCCAAAAAACCAATATTACACACTGTACGTAGGTATGTGGACTGAGGTATCCTGCAACGGCTCTACCTGTAGTTGTAATGCCTTTTCTTGTACTGATAGTGTGTGTGTGTGTGTGTGTGTGTGTGTGTGTGTGTGTGTGTGTGTTACAGAGTCTCCCCTTCAGTTCTATGTGAACCACAGCAGTAGTCCTAACGTCACAGCCTACGGTCCCGGGCTGAGCTACGGAGTGGCACACAAGGTTGCAACGTTCACTGTATTCACTGAGGACGCTTCTGAAGGTACGTTAAGTTACATCCCTCTCATAACTAAACTCTGTCTTAATATTTCACATGTCTTAAGGCCTTTGCACACGCGAATAAACGCAACGTAAAAGCGAATGTTTTGAAATGTGAA
>NC_137233.1:5537442-5602442 GCF_949987685.1 Ammodytes marinus | reverse complement strand
ACGTGAGAAGCTGTGTTTGTTAAGATTCTCCAACTTATATATGTTATCAACTCATATATTCATCTGTTCCCTGTTGATGTTTCACCTGCACACACATGTCATGAAACTGTTTGGATGCACATTCAGCTGTTGTATAGTGAACTTGAAACCTATTTAATATCAACCCTTATCTGGGTTGCTAGTCTAACCTTACAATGCTGGAAACTAATGGATAATATATTATTAAGTACTGTAGAGTATAAGTTTGAGGGACTTCTACTTCACTACGTTTCAGACAACCATAGATGGCCTACTAGTTACTACTCAGATCAAAGGTTTAAAGGGGAAGTGTGTAAAGGGAATAGGCGTTTTTCAGAACAGACTTGGTTGAAATGGAATACAATATTCATAAGTATGTTTTAATTGGTGTATAACAGCTTGACAACAAAACTAAAACTACATCTGACGGTGGTGACAATGCTCTGATTAAAAAAAATTCTACAGAATATAGATAGATCTACATTAAAAGGTTGATTTAAAGTCGTCAAATAAATAAACAAAGTAAAAAAACTTCTCTTTTGCAGCGATCGACATCCATGACGTCACAGCTGAGGTCACGTCTCCGTCTGGTGCTAGGCAACCGGCCGAGCTGGTCGCCGCGGGTGAAGACACCTACTGCGTGCGCTTTGTTCCCACGGAGATGGGCGTGCACGGTGTGAGCGTGCGCTACAGGGGCGTGCACGTGCCGGGCAGCCCCTTCCAGTTCACCGTGGGGCCGCTGGGAGAGGGAGGGGCCGCCAAGGTGAAGGCAGGGGGGCCCGGGCTGGAGGGGGCCCTGGCAGGAGAACCAGGTATGTATACAAGCAGGCGCACACTCACACGCACGCACACACAGAAAGACATACAAACAGACACACACTCACACATACACACAGGCACATAGACAGACAGACATACAATCAGGCACACACTCACACATACAAACAGGCACACAGACAGACAGACATACAATCAGGCACACACTCACACATACAAACAGGCACACAGACAGACAGACATACAAGCAGGCACACACTCACACATATAAACAGGCACACAGACAGACAGACATACAATCAGACACACACTCACACATACACACAGGCACATAGACAGACAGACATACAAGCAGGCACAAGCATCATCTTTAAAGGGACTCAACATTGACTACATAAATTAATATTTCCATCTTGCCATTGTAGTTTTCCCATCCCCTCTCACATTGTCTTCGACTTTAGACTTTTTTACCCTTTAGACTTTATTTTCCCCAAGGGGAATTTTTTTTTCACTTGACAGTACAGTTATGTACTTGCAAAATGAGTTTATTAAATAGCAACGTTTCAATACTAGTCCTTAATCCCTTCTCTCTATAACATATGACTCTGTACTACATGATATAACATTAGTCTGTCTCTGTCTCTGTCTCTGTCTCTGTCTCTCTCTTTCTCCCTCCCTCCCTCTCCCCCTCCCTATCTCTCTCTCTCTCCCTCCCCCCCTCCAGGTGAGTTCAGTATCTGGACTCGTGAGGCGGGTGCCGGCGGTCTGTCCATCGCCATGGAGGGTCCGAGCCGAGCAGAGATCTCCTTTGAAGACCGAAAGGACGGATCCTGTGGAGTGTCCTACATCGCACAGGAGCCCGGTACATAAAACTCACTCACTCACTCACTCACTCACTCACTCACTCACTCACTCACTCACTCACTCACTCACTCACTCACTCACTCACTCACTCACTCACTCACTCACTCACTCACTCACTCACTCACTCACTCACTCACTCACTCACTCACTCACTCACTCACTCACTCACTCACTCACTCACACACACACACACAGTTGATTTTTAATGTGCCTGAAATCTGAACACATAACTGGAAAATGCCGGACTTTCTTCTCCACACATGTTTGAAATAATAAGCATGTTTTTCCCCCTAAATATACATAATTGAAGTGTTTGAAGAAGTTGAACTTTTATCTTGAAAGTGCTGTTAAAGTGATGGAATTTTACTGCATCAACCCTATTCTTAGCTGGTGTCTCTCATTGCTTCTCTTAAATAAACTCTCTCACTCATTCATTTCTAGGCGATTATGAAATGTGAAGTTTCGAGGTCCTTGAAAAAATTCAACAATTTTTTTTTTAGAAAATGCTGAAAAAGTGCTCGATATATACTATTTAAAACCTGCATTAAACCTATTTTTAGCTGGTGTCTCTTATTGCCTCTCTAAAATACCCCCCCTCACTCATCTCCAGGTGACTATGAGATTTCGGTGAAGTTCAACGAGCAGCACATCCCCGAGAGCCCTTACCTCGTACCTGTGGTCGCTCCGGCCAATGACGCGCGCCGCCTGACTGTTACGGGCCTTCAGGTGAGACATGAGAAGACACCTCCACACACACACCCGCCCCGCTTTGACTGAGGGCTACTGGGGCATAGCAGCTGCATAAGAAGGACTAAGGTTTTGGAGTTTCCTTATGCAACTGGCCCCATGGATGTGACCACAGCCAGGCAAACGCAATGTTAAAGGTGCAGTGTGTAATATGACATCATCAAGAAAGTTCTACAAAGTTCTAGAATGCAACGCTCCCTGGGTAACCCCAACCCTTTCGAATAATAACGGAAGCTACAGTGGCCTTCAAGGACAAGAACAATTCTAAATTTTAAACAATGCACCTAATGACATTCCAACTATGACACTTTCAAGATGGCGGCACTAGGCCTTGGTCCAAAATATGCAGAAATATGGACATATATGAGACCCTTTCTAAGGGGAAAAAAAATTATTCAAAACATTTTTTTTTCAGCTATTATGCACTAAATTAAATGTACTTATGGATATTATAATTACTTTCTACAAAATCTGCGAGGAAATAAAACCCAAAATTCTACACACTGCAGGTTTAAAGAATGTGTCAATTGACTAAATAGATTAATCGTATTGTTTAACCAACAATTTCCATCTCAGACATTCTTATGTTTCTGTTAGGACAAAATGTCAACTCCACAAACTAAATATCATCATCAAACATAGCAATTTTCTTAATAAATACTTTTACTTACTATATACTTTTTTAAGAAATGTAGTTATGGTGGTTTTACTAGAGTTAAGATCAGTATGTGACCAAATTCATACCACAAATATTTCTATTATTTTTATATATTTTTGCCTGGCTGTGTTCATCCCTGTCCTGTGTGGTGTGGAGCTGTCGGTGTTTCTCTTGTGTTTCATTTAAAGGCTTCTAACAGTTTCATCATCTTCATCAGCTCCCTGGTTGCCTAGCTACAGCGGACGGAGGCGGGGCCACTGCTGACCTCTTGTTGTCATAGAGACTGTAGTTTGTTTGTTTCTTGTAGTTGAAGACAAATTTATTTTTTTTATTTATTTTTTTTCATAACCTGGTCAAATTTAGTTTATCACAGTAGATTCAGCATCTGATTAAATCGAATGTTCAAATTCAATCTGGTTTTACTGTTTCCACAAGGCGTTTTTTATTGGATTATTACTTAATTCGCACATAAACTTGTAGATGGAAAAATAGTTGGTGTTCCCATTACTTATTTAGTTTGTCCACCAGAGAGCGCTAACATGTTAATCTGTAAACTGTAAAATATCCCACTCCAGTACCATATGTAGTCGCAATTATTATTATTTTTTTTTTGGCATTTTTATGCTTTTTTTTTTATTGATAGTGTAGAGACAGAGTTGAAATGGGGCAGAGAGGGAATCGAACCCGGGTCCGCTGCTGGCCCATGCCCATGGGGGGGACGCCCTACCAACTGAGCTAAGGGCGCCCCCGTGGTCGCAATTATTCTTTATCAAATATTATATCAAAAATAAATGATCAGATGTCTTAAGTACAAAATTAGTTTGTACTGTAACACTGTAGTGCAGTGTCCGTGTGTCTAACTGCTTTTTAACACTATGGCCGTCGCCTCTGTCTGCTAGAGCTAAACAGGAGCTCAGGTAAGTATTTAATAAAATAAATGATAGAGAAATTATAGAACAGAAATTAAATTGTGAATATGAAAGCAGTATTTTGTTTGCTTGAATTTTCTGTCCTTCTTAAAAGTTGGCGTGTGTTTGTGTATACTGTGAAATTGTGGGCTCTGTGTTTTATAAGTGTTACCTTACCTTCTTGTGTGTGTGTGTGTGTGTGTGTTGTGTGTGTGTGTGTGTGCGATGGTAGGAGTCTGGTCTGAAGGTAAATCACCCAGCATCCTTTGCGGTTCGTCTGAACGGAGCGCAAGGCAAGATGGCCGCCAAGGTCCACAGCCCCTCTGGAGCGCTGGAGGAGTGTGTCGTCACTGAGCTGGAAAAAGGTCTGTGTGTGTCTGTCTGTCTGTCTGTCTGTCTGTCTGTCTGTCTGTGTGTGTTTTTAGAAATATTTCAAGGAATACGCAAGTGTTTCATATCCTACAGTCTCATTGTTGCAAATACATTTCTTCTTATGCTCTGGAAAAACAAAGAGGTCCCTGATTTTAAGATGTGGCTTTGTGACCTCTCGAACACACCCAACTTAGAAAGACCTTTGCACAAGACTCAATATTTCAACTAGATTTGGGTTGTTTACTGATCTACTAACAACTTATCATCATGCTTGAATAAAATACCTTGATTGTTTCAAGGCAACGCATGGTAACTAAATCCCCTCTGTCCTGTCCTCTTCTAGATAAATACGCCGTCCGCTTCATCCCGCGGGAGAACGGTATCCACTCCATAGACGTGAAGTTTAACGGTTCTCACATCCCCGGCAGCCCCTTCCAGGTCAGGGTGGGGGAACCGGGGCAGAGCGGGGAACCCGGGCTGGTGTCAGCCTACGGGACAGGGCTCGAGAGGGGAACCACAGGTGGGTTAGCTAGCTGTCTGTCTGTCCCTCTGTCTGAGTGTCTGTCTGTTCAGCTTACTCATGACATTTGTATTTGTGTTGTTATTATTGTAATAGTCAAAACTAAATAAGAATAATTTTTTGTTAAAGGTGTAATTTAACTGTTATATTTAAAGGTGCGGTGTGTAAAGGAAATGGGCATTTTTCAGAACAGACTTGGTAGCACCGGAATATCTTAATAATATGTATGCTTTAAGTAGTGTATACATGCTTGTATTAGTGGGAAGTGTAGTGGGCATCCTGGGGAAATGCACCTGTTGATAGACGAAAAAGTACTATAGGAAAAAATAACTAAATACATCTTCACCTCATCACTTGAAAGCTTCTGTAAATTCCAACGTAGTATTGCCATCTAGAATCTCACCACTAGATGATGCCAAAACACACATTATTACATTTAGCACCTTTTTTAAATTAATGTTGAACAAAAGGACCTCAACATTATGACAATCACTGCTTGTTATAAACCAAAGTATTGTCTATCCTGCAGGCACACAGTCAGAGTTTATCATTAACAACACCAAAGCGGGTCCCGGGGCCCTGGCTGCCACCATCGAGGGCCCCTCCAAGGTGAAGATGGAATGCCAGGAGGTTCCGGAAGGCTACAAGGTTCACTACACTCCAATGGCTCCAGGAAACTACCTGATCAGCATCAAGTACGGAGGACCAAACCACATCACAGGCAGCCCCTTCAAGGCCAAAGTCACAGGTAAGAGCGGAGAATGTCCCTCTGTTGTACTGTGCTACAATAACCTAAAATTCATCGGCCTGTTTTTTTATATGTTTATTGTAATTTTTTTTTTTTTTTTAACACACAAACAAACAAACAAACAATTGCACCATCTTAAGAACACAAATTGGGTAACCCCAACCCTTTTGAATAATAACAGAAGCTACAGTGGCCTTCAAGGACAAGAACAATTCTACATTTTAAACAATGCACCTGATGACATTCCAACTATGACACTTCCAAAATGGCGGTGACAAGGTCTTGGTCCAAAGTATAGAGAAATATGGACATATATGAGACCCTTTCTAAGGAAAATAATAATAATTCTAAAAAAAATGTTCAGCTATTATGCACTAAATTAAACGTATTTATGGATATTATAATTATTTTCTACAAAATCTGCTAGGAAATAAAACCCAAAATTCTACACACTGCAGGTTTAAGTAATTACTTTTAAAAACAAATCTAATAAAAATATATATAAAAATAAAAATCAAGAGAAAGGTTGATCTAAAATGACTGCCATGTACGGCTCCCATAGCTCAATAAAGTCCTTTTTTAATTGGTCTGTTTAGTCGGGTGGTGAATTATTCTTTATGTGGATTACTGCTTTATAAGTGGTACACTATGGTCACACACATACAGGTAAGAGTGGTCAATGACAATCTACTGCACTCTGCCACAATAACCTCACACTATGAACCAGGTGTTTTGTGATTTGTGTAAAATTCATCGTCGATGTAGTTGAGTGCTGAATACTTCTTAATGTGGATAACTGCTTTTTTATACAAGTGGATTCACCCATAAAAGGTATTTATATTTTGTCGAATTATGTTTGTATCAGAAATTTAATTTTCCCCTCTATGCTACTTTCGGGTGTATTTCTAACTTGGAAAACCCCCAATAAAAAAATATTAGAAAAAACTTAACAAATGAAGATTTAAACTGAACATTTTGATTTCCCCCTCCCTCCCTCCCTCCCTCTCAGGCTCTCGGTTGGTGAGTGTGACCAACGCCAGTGAGACGTCGACGCTGATGTTGGACTCATGTGTCAGGACGTCCAGCAGCAGCAGCTTTACCCAGAATGCAATGCCCCGACTGGGAGATTCTGACGCCAGCAAGGTGCTGAGCCGAGGGGCCGGACTGAGCAAAGCCTTCGTTGGTCAGAGGAGCAGCTTCTCTGTCGACTGCAGCAAGGCCGGTAAGGAGGACAGACAGACAGACAGACAGACAGACAGACAGGCGCCATGACATTCTACATTCTTAAAAAGGGGGGCGACTGTGGCTCAAATGGTAGAGCGGGTCAGCCAATGATCGAAGGGTTGCCGGTCGATCCCCGCTCTGCCACGTGTGTCATGGTTGTTGTGTCCTTGGGCAAAACACTTCACCCACCTTGCCTGTTGTGAATGTCGATGGTTAGCCTGCTATCGGTGTATGAATGTTTGTGTGAATGGTAACGTGTTAATGGGAACAGGTCTCCCTCGCAAAAGAGTCTTCTGTCTCGATGGGATTTACCTGTATAAATAAAGGTTTAAAAAAAATAATAATACAACATTTACTAATTTTCTTCCCCTTCCCTCCCCAGGTAAGAACATGCTGTTGGTGGGGGTTGCGGGGCCCCAGGTCCCCTGTGAGGAGGTTCTAGTGAAACACGTCGGCGCTCTGCAGTACAACGTTAGCTACGTGCTAAAGGAGCGCGGCAGCTACATCCTCGTGGTGAAGTGGGGAGAACAACACATTCCGGGATCTCCATTCCAAGTCAACGTTCCATGATAGAACACTAAGAAACCTACCCTGCGTTCCAAATCACATACTTTCTCTTTTTACACTGTACTACATACTAAAGAATGCTGTTTACATACTAAAGAATACTGTTTTCATACTGCAAAATGCAATTGGATGTACTGTATTAGGACATCCTGGTATTTCTGGCATACTGTGTTTGACATGCACAGATTGGGACATCCTAAATCTTTTTCTGGCATACTAAGTAGTGTGGAAGTATGGGTATTGGAACACAGGGCTACTGTCACTCCTCCTCACTTGCCTGTACCATTTTGAATCTCTGTTTGAGTGGACATATAAGCTGGTCTGCAGAAAACGGCCCATTGAATGAGTTGCCTAACTAAGCTATGGGTCCTAGGGGTTTTCTGACAAATTGATTAAAAATGCCCGTACAAAATAAATAAATAAATTGATTTTTAAAAAGACCTTTAAAATGTTATGGCAAGAGAGAATGAAAACACCCATGAATGGAGATTCCGTAAAATTGTAGAAGTGTTAGAGAATAAAAACTGTCCGAAAGGCGGAGCTGTGAATAAAATAATGGAAAAAATGTCCTTATTTGGAAAAGAAAGATCTCATCCGTTGATTTTTGCTGAAATTATCAATTGACAAAATTTTTGCACTTGACGATAGTTTTTATGCTGAATTGGTAAATTAAAGATTTTCAATTTTACACAAGAGGTTAGTTGGTGAGAACAGCTTGATGTCAAACATGTTAAAATGAGATTTGGAAGTACACGCAGCACTCAAATTTCAGCTTTCAAAATGCCAGGGAAAAAAATGACAAGAAAAAACACATTTAAAAAAAATTATAAGAACATAGAATGATATAGTGAACCTGGAGTTCTGTGAGGTTTTCTTAGTGGTTTGTGAAGCAGGGAGCCAAATGACCAGCTTTTGTATCCCATTTAAATACTACATTTTCTCTGGACACTCCACAGTAAAAACCCACAAATAATAACCAAATATGTGCTTTAATTGTCCAAGAAAAAATATTATTAAAGTGCTATGGACAAAAACAAACGATTTACCATCTTAATGAAATGAAATAGAACTGGAATTCTTTTGATTTATTGTAATTGTATTATGATTTTTTTTTTTTTTAAGTGTGGACATGCGCTGACAGGAAGTGTCAAACTTTACGCGACTACTGATGTTTATTGTTGATTTTCTTGCTTTTGAACCATAGCTCTCAGAACACACGCACACACGCACACGCACACACACACACACACACACACGCACACACACACACGCACACGCACACACACACACACACACACACACACACACACACACACACACACACACGCACACGCACGCGCCTTTGTTAAGAGTACATAATGTTGCCATAGCAAATCAATGACTGTCAAAAAGCTGCCTTAATTCACACTACTGGTTGCTGCACTGTACAACAGACTACTTTAATTATGTGCTAGAGTTTTGGGGGTTCAATGATGTTCTCTTGTTGTGTTCGTTGAGCTTGATTTTCACATGAGAAAAAAATCGGATTTTGACTCTGTGTGCTTTACATTTGCTTGAACAGAGCAGAACAATATTGATACTGATATTAATTTAACGCTCTCCTCATTATTTCTCTACCAGTGATATCAATGCAGTGAAAATACAACCAATCATACACTCAATCACTTGCATACATGCTATAACGTACAACACTAAAAAAATCTGATTTCGAGCTGGATATAAAGAGGTCAGATTTTTGCTGTGTGTGTACGTCATGTCGAAAACCCAGATTAATTTGTCGTTACCTGGATGTTGTTGTTGCCTAATCATTGCTACTTTTGATACTTAAGGGGCGAGAGGATTTTTTTGTATGGGGGTAGAAAAAAAGAACCCTTTCATTTTGTATTAGGGAATGGGTGTTTTAATGTGAACCTTAAACCCTGATGATGTACATTTGATAATTAAACTTAACTGGAATTAAGATGTTTTGACTTTTGATTTGTTTTTCTTGAATTTTTTTCTTTCTGTCTGATGTCACATTTGGGCAATAAAAAAAATAATAATACTGGGTTGACCAAACAGGGCAGCTGTGTGTGTGTGTGTGTGTGTGTACTTGTGTATTTGTACAAACGTCTTTGCGAGGATCTGTTTTAGCTTGTATGCATTGTAGTGAGGACATTTTGCTGGTCTTCACTTCTTCAGAGGGCTGTTTGAGGGAATATCATGTTGAAATGTCTACATGCACTGGATTTAGTAGAGAGGAGGGAGAGGAATACAAAATGTTTCTCATACAATTAAGTTTAAAAAAAGCAAGATATGGGGCGATCCGGTGGTGTAGTGGATAGAGCGAGTGACATATTGGCTCCGGCCTTCGTTGCAGTGGTCGCAGGTTCAAATCTGACCTGTGGACCTTTACTGCAGGTCATCCCCCCTCTCTCTCTGTCTCTCTGTCTCCCCATTTCAACTCTGTACTGTCAATAAAGCTTGAAAATGACAAAAAATAATCTTAAAAAAAAAAAAAAAAGCAAGATATATTGTTAATCTTTCTATTTAACTGTGATGAATCAATGATGATGTCAGACCAAAGAGAACAAGGGTTTTATTCATGAACTTCAACAATATTTCAACTTTTGCTTTTCGTCCATCTGAACAAATCGTTTCACATCAGATGTGAGTGACTCTGTGTATTCACTGTCACTTTGAATTAAAGATGTTATGTCCGGGGGCGCGCTGGTGGTGTAGTGGATAGAGCGCGTACCATATTGGCTCTGGCCTTCGTTGCAGTGGTCGCGGGTTCAAATCTGACCCGTGGACCTTTACTGCAGGTCATCCCCCCTCTCTCTCTTTCTCCCCATTTCAACTCTGTACTATAAAGCTTGATAATGCCCAAAAATAATCTTAAAAAAAAAAGATGTTATGTCCAATCAGTGAATAGCAGTGGGTCATGTGACTCTATGTCTGGGGGGGCGGGGTCTCTACATGTTCTATGTGTGTGTGTGTGTGTCTGTCTGTCTGTTAGTTCAACTGTGTGTGTGTATGCCTCTGTGTGTGTGTGTGTCTGTCTGTTAAAATTCCTGTGTGTAGGCTACCTCTACATCTCTACATCTGCTTCCTGTCCGTACTGAGCGCGTGCAGACCCCTCAGCCCGACCCAGGACTGCAGCAGTAGCAGGGCGGGCACTAGGACCCAGAGGCCGTTGAAGAACAGCAGGTAGACGTACAGGTGCAGCGGGCTCTGTGTGTCCAGGTGAGGGGAGCCCTCTAGCCAATCAGGAGCGAAGGTCATCCAGCCGCCGTACAGCTCGCACACGCTCAGTACGATCTGCAGGAAGTGTCTGAGCACAGGTACAAACACACACTAAATAAATATAGTTGCCCTTTGTTTAAACACCAGCTTACAGAGCCTAGGCTGCATAACCAGTTTACAGAGCCTAGGCTGTACATAAACAGTTTACAGAGCCTAGAACTGTGTATAACCAGTTCACAGAGCCTAGGCTGTGTGTAACCAGTTTACAGAGCATTATTTATACATATAAACCTGTCCACACACTAAATAAACATAGTGGCCCTTTGTTTATACACCAGTTTACAGAGCCTAGAACTGTGTAAAAACAGTTTACACAGTCTAGAAAAAGCATTCTAAACACAGTGGCCCTTTGTTTATACACCAGTTTACAGAGCCTAGATTGTGTATAACCAGTTTACACACCCTAGGCTGTTTATATCCAGTTTGCAGAGCCTAGGCTAACCAGTTTACAGGGCCTAGACTGTGTATGACCAGTTTACAGAGCTTAGGCTGCATATAGATAGTTTACAGAGCCTGGACTGTGTATAACCAGTGTATAGAGCCTAGGCTGTGTGTAAACAGTTAACAGAGCCTAGGCTGTACATAACCAGTTTACAGAGCCTAGGCTGTACATAACCAGTTTACAGAGCCTAGGCTGTGTGTAAACAGTTTACAGAGCATTATTTATACATATAATCCTGTAGTTACCTGTAGTGCTTGTCGTTTCTCACTGCGTGTATCAGAAGCAGCGCCAGCAGAGAGTCGAGCACCACGGTTACTATCTCTATGGAAACGATGGTCGGGTCAGAAACCAGCCAACGACTGTCGGCTTTACCGTATTCCTTCCCTGCAGACAGGCAGAAAGACACACACACACACACACACACACACACACACACACACACACACACACACACACACACACACACACACACACACACACACACACACACACACACACACACACACACACACACACACACACACACACACACACACACACACACACACACACACACACACACACACACACACACACACAGACAGACAGACAGACAGACAGACAGACAGACAGACAGACAGACAGACAGACAGACAGACAGACAGACAGACAGACAGACAGACAGACAGACAGACAGACAGACAGACAGACAGACAGACAGACAGACAGACAGACAGACAGACAGACAGACAGACAGACAGACAGACAGACAGACAGACAGACAGACAGACAGACAAGTTAACACATTGACAATGCAGTAGAACTGAATAGAATCGCACTTCATACATAATGAAGTATAGCAAGTTAGCATAGCTCTTACCTACCTACATGATAGTGTCAATAAACAGCAGCAAGCTCATCCAGATGGGGTACACATCATCGCGGGGGATTTTAATCAAGCATGCCTGAAGACAGTCCTTCCCAGATTTGTACAGTATGTACGCTGTTCCACCAGAGGAAACAACACACTGGACCGTGTCTATTCGAACATAAAGCATGCTTATAGAGCAGTCCCCCTCCCACACCTGGGCCTGTCTGACCATCTTTCGCTGCTCCTCATCCCAGCATACACTCCCCTTAGGAGGAAAACCAAGCCGGTAACAAAGACTGTGAAAACCTGGCCAGAGGGTGCACTCTCCCAACTGCAGGACTGCTTCGCTCACACAGATTGGAGTATCCTTGAACAACAGGATCTACAGGGCTTCACTGACACCGTATTGTCATACATCAAATACTGCACTGACAATGTGACGGTTGATAAAAACATCAAAGTCTATCCAAACCGTAAACCCTGGATGACAAGTGAAGTCCAGTCACTCCTGAGAGCCCGAAACGCCGCCTTCAAAACAAAGGACAATGCCCTGTACAGCGTGGCGAGAGCGGATCTGAGGAGAGGCATTAAAGGTGCGAAGCAGGCTTACAAAAGGAAGGTTGAGGGCCATCTGACAAACAACAACCCACGTCAAGTGTGGCAGGGATTAAAACACATCACAAACTACAACAGCAGCCCCTCAGTGACCATCAGTGCCGACACCTCGCTGGCAGAGGAATTAAATCATTTCTTTGCCCGCTTTGAGGCAACAAGGCCCAACACAGACATGCTGACCCCTCTGTCCACAAGCCAACACACACTCACTATCCAGGAACATCAAGTGAGTCGTGTATTCAGGTCAGTGCACACAAGAAAAGCCACCGGACCTGATGGAGTGCCTGGCGAAGTAATCAAAGCATGTGCTGATCAGCTGGCAGGGGTCTTCACCAAGATCTTCAACCTGTCCCTGACACGCGCCACCGTCCCACCATGTCTCAAGTCGGCTACCATAATCCCTGTTCCCAAAAAAAACTCAACCATCAATAACCTCAGTGACTATAGACCCATTGCACTAACACCAGTGGTTGCAAAATGTTTTGAGAGGCTTATGACTCATCACATAAAAGAATGCCTCCCTGCGACCTTTGACCCCTTCCAATTTGCATATAAAGCAAACAGATCTACTGATGATGCCATCTCCACAGCCCTCCACACAGCACTCAGCCACCTAGAACACCCAAGGACCTACGTAAGGATGCTCTTTGTCGACTACAGCGCGGCATTTAACACCATCATCCCGGACATCCTTGTGAGCAAGCTGTCTGCCCTGGACTTCCCCCCGGCCACCTGTGCCTGGATAAAAGATTTTCTAACAAATCGACCGCAGTCTGTTAAGATTGGCACCCACAGCTCCTCCACCCTCATGCTCAGTACGGGTTCTCCACAAGGCTGTGTGCTGAGCCCACTCCTGTATGCCATCTACACACATGACTGTACTCCCACCCACCCCACCAACACAATAGTCAAATTTGCGGATGATACGACTGTGGTGGGGCTCATAACCGGAGGAGACGAGTCGGCCTACAGGGATGAGGTGCAGCGGCTGGTGGAGTGGTGTGCTGCAAACAACCTGTCCCTTAACACCACAAAAACAAAGGAGGTCATAATGGATTTCAGGAGACACAGAGCTGACCCCGCTCCTCTCCACATAAACGGTGACTGCGTGGAGAGAGTTTCCACCTTTAAGTTCCTGGGAACTCACATCTCAGAGGACACATCCTGGTCAGCTAACACCAAAGCGGTGGTGAAGAAGGCCCAACAACGACTCCACTTTCTGAGGGTACTCAAGAGGAACAGACTGGAGGAGAAGCTGCTGGTGACCTTTTACCGCTCAACCATCGAAAGTGTGCTGGCCTTCTCCATCACTGTGTGGTATGCTGGCTGCACAGTGGCTGACAGGAAAAGGCTGCAGAGGGTGATAAGGTCAGCTGAAAAGACCATTGGCTCTCCTTTGCCCTCCTTAGATGACATCGCCAGCTCTCGATGCCTCTCGAGAGCAAAGAAAATAATCCGTGACCACCTCCATCCCAGCCACCACCTGCTTAGCCTACTGCCCTCTGGTAGGAGGTACAGGAGCCTGCAGAGCAGAACCAACAGACTGGCAAACAGCTTCTTCCCTTGGGCAATCAGGACACTGAACACTCAAAAAACATAAACACATTAAACAGACATACACATAGGCTACCTCACTTACACAAGTGCAATATGCTTTCTGCCTTTTAGATTTATTTATTATGACATGCCTGTCCTTGTCTTGTTTCTTGTGTTATTTATGTGTCTTGTTGTTTTTATACTGTTTTTATCTTAAATTGCTTGTCTGTTTTTTCTGTGTGTAATAATGCACCTTCAGTTGGCAATCCCAATTTCGTTGTACGGGTGACTGTACAGTGACAATAAAGACTATCTTATCTTATCTTATCTTATCTTAAGTATCATTTTAAACTTGAGCCTTTTTAAAGTCACATACATAAAAGTAAAGCTTCTCATTTAAGTCAAAATGGTTCTAAAGCAGCAGTGTGTAGTAGGGCTGGCCCGAATACCATTTTTCAGGCTTCGAATATTCGTTGGTTTTTCCGAGCGAATATTCGAATATTCGTTCCAGAAAAGCACACCATAAAAAACAACATTAAAAAAAAAAAAAAAAAAAAAATTAAAAAATGATTTTTTTTTTTTTTTTTTTTTTAACGTTAATAATCCCTATATACTCCCTGGAACTGATTTTGACAGTATCTGCATATTTTGTTGAAGATTTACGCGCTCGGAGGTGAAGTAATGGATGCGCTATGACACTTAGTGATGTAATATCCTCCTAAATGAGCAATACTACTACTACTACAATATTACTAACTTTTATATCCAAATATAAAATTAGTTGATGACATTATATTACAGTACTAGCTTCTTGCAAAAAAAAAAGTAAAAAAAAAAAAAAAAATATATATAATAAAAAAAAAAAAAAAAAAAAAAAAAAAAACGAAGCTCCGAATACTAATTTAAGCTCCGAATACTAATTTTCCGAACGAGTATTCGAATATTCGAATAATTCGGGCCAGCCCTAGTGTGTAGTAGAGTATTGGGCCTATTAAAGCAACAGTGTGTAATAGAGTATTGTCCAGTGATGATTGGAGATCATTAGACTCACAGAGTTCAGCTAACGGCCCTTCAGACGTCTCCACCGTCCCAACCAGAGACATGTAAACAAACGGACCCTCCTGGAGACAGCAAAGAATAAACAGTTATAGATATAGTGTAAGATATATTATACACAGCCTAGGCTCTGTAAACTGATATGTAAACAAACGGACAGACAGACAGACAGACAGACAGACAGACAGACAGACAGACACAGGGTCCATATGTAAACAAACGGACAGACAGACAGACAGACAGACAGACAGACAGACACTTACAAACAGACAGACACAGGGTCCATATGTAAACAAACGGACCCTCCTGAACACAGCAAAGAATAAACAGCAGTAAGAGATTTGGTCACTTTTAGTCACTTTTAGTGTGTGTGTGTGTGTGTGTGTGTGTGTGTCTGTCTGTCTTTGCGTGTGTGTGTCTGTGTTTGTGTCTGTGTGTGTGTTCGTCTCTGTCTGTCTGTCTGTCTGTCTGTCTGTCTGTGTGTGTGTGTGTGTGTGTGTGTGTGTGTGTGTGTGTGCGCGTGTGTCTGTCTGTCCATGTCTGTCTCTGTGTGTGTGTGTGTGTGTGTGTGTGTGTATGTGTGTGTCTGTCTGTCTGTCTGTCTGTGTCTGTGTGTGTGTGTCTCTGTCTGTCTGTCTGTCTGTCTGTCTGTTTGTCTGTCTGTCTCTGTCTGTGTGTCCATGTCTGTCTGTGTCTGTGTGCGTCTCTGTCTGTTTGTCTGTCTGTCTGTCTGTCTGTGTGTGTGTGTGTGTGATTCCTCCTACCTACCAGTGTGAGGTGAACAATGACATCATAGAACAGCCAGGTCAGAACCCAGCGGTCCACTGCTTGGCTCCGCCCTCTGAACCAGTGTGTTAGCACGGCCGCGGCTAACAGCTGGATGCTACACGCCAACAGGGACCAGACGGTTACCATGGAGACAGAGGGGGGCGGGGGGGCCTCGGAGTCCATCAGGGAAGAGGTAGTAGATCTCTTTTCTCTTTTTGTCGTTCCTTTGTTTAATGGAGTGTGTGTGTGTCTGTGTGTATCTTTGTGTCTGTCTGTGTGTGTGTGTGTGTGTGTGTTTGTTTGAGTGTGTGTGTGTGTGTGTGTTTGTTTTTGTCTGTTTGTTTGTGTATGTGTCTCTGTGTGTTTGTCTGTGTGTCCTTATGTGTGTGTGTCTCACTATTTTTTATATATTTTAAGTTTTCTTTTGATGCTATAAAAGTCCTGCCAGAAGTTAGAAATGAAGTTTGGAAAGTAGTTCAGTGGTGTAGCTCTCTGTAGCCCCGTAGTTATGGTTGGTCTCTCTCTTTGTGCTCAGAGAACAAACTGTGAATTTTGAGGGAAATCTTAAGCCCACCCCTTGCCCCTCTACTATTGGCTACTGGAGAAAACACCCGACACTCTAGCCCCTCCCACTGAGACTGTGTGTGTGTGTGTGTGTGTGTGTGTGTGTGTGTGTGTGTCTGTGCGCGATACATAAGGTCAAAGGTCACACAGTCTCCCGCTCTGCACTGCACAAACACGAGCACAGATATTTTCACTCCGTTCATAATCTGGAAAAAAAAAATACATTTTGCTGGTCTCCACTTCTTCAGGGGGCTGTTTGAGGGTTCAGGTTATAATTGGGTTTATATTAGGGTTAGTGTAAAGGTTGGGCTTAGGCCTTTAGTTCTGATGGTTAGGGTAAGCGTCTAGGGGAATGCATTATGTCAATGAGTGTCCTAACAATAGAAGTACAAGGAGTGAGTGTCTGTGTGTTTATGTGGGAGGCTACACTGCTCTGATAGGAAAATAAACAATATTCACCTATGATCTAAATGGATAGGAGAAGGCTCTGTAACACAAATGTTTATCGGTTCAGCTTCAGTAAATGCCAGGGTTTGGTAACTGGTTGTGCAGGACAGACTCCCAGCTTTTCATCACACGTGTCACATGACTTACTGTAAGTGATAGAAGAGAAACTAAAAGTGTTTTCAATATAAACCAAAGACAAATAAATTAAAGCTCAGTTTCTATGCATACATTTAGTTCTAGAATTACAGTACATTTCAGTGGTAGCTACTATACTTGTTTGTTTTCCAAAGTACAATTAATTAAACTTACAGAGACTATTTATGTCATAGTATTCTTTGTAAATGTGTGTGATTACACTTCCTATTGATAGTTTGTGGTCAAAAAGATTAGACCCAGTCTGTATCTATTTCTCAAACAATTTTAATTAAAACGTCAAAACTGAAACATCGACCGCACATGAGCACATTATAACACGTAGGGGAGAGTGGGGTAAAGTGAGACATTTATAGAGATCATTTACTAACATTACCTGATGTCTCACATTACCCCGTTCTCCCCTATTCAATGAGTTACACAATGCATTGTTTGACAGCTTTCAATCATTCTTGTTGATTCAATATTATAATACATAATCTAATCTATAAATGTAATACATTTTAAACAATTAGCATTTAAAAAAAACAGTATAGAGCCCCGCCATATATAAGCTCTGAACTACAGTATAGCATGTTATTATAACCTGTATTTAACCAGGTCTCGTTGATATTAAAATCCCTTTTCCAAGAGAGACCTGCTAGGAGAGAGTTACAGACTCAACAAAGCTATCACATGAAGACTAAACTTTTTTTTTAACTGAAGCGCATTATGGAATATACATTTACATTTTCATATTCACAAATCGAGCGTATAGCGTTAGTTCAGGCAGGGTACGGACGTCAAGCGGCTGTCATCTGTGCGCATCAGCTGACAGCCAGTTTACGCCCCTAGCACGTCATTGGCCGTACACTCTAAGTGGCGCTCTATTTAAGCTGCTCTAGCCTACCTACTGGTGCTGCTTCCTCTGCAAGCTTTTGCAACTGCTTACACGAACGACATGGCTGTCAGTTCACTTGCTCTACTTACCCTGCTGTTGGCGCGTCGATCCACTCCATTTACGACCAAGATTCATGGCAGATGGACAAAACTATGGATTATCTCAGCTACAACTATCCGAAGCAGAGGAAGCCATCCATGCAGAGCGGCGTTTCACTCGTCGGAGCTCCCGTCGGGCAAGTCAAAAAAGGGTCCAGCCTCCGCAGTCAGCTCCGTGATTCGGAAGACAACGCCGTCCTCCCAGCGCCGCTCTACATCCAAACATCACTTGCATGATGTATTCCCGCATTGAAGCCTCGGAGTCCGGTTCGGCAAACTCAGCGGGTCCATGACGTTCCCAGGTCAACAGGCTCAGTCCGTTTCCCTCTCCAGCTGAGCAGCAGCAGCAGCCAGCGGCTGCGTCACCGGCGATGCCGTCACTCTTGTGGGTAGCGACATAGACATAATTAAGAAAGACTTTTTTGTGTCCATGGGTAGCGATGTCCATGGTAGCGAGGCATCACTATCCCGCGGAGGATGCTGGGAAATGTAGTCCGGTTACTTCCTTTGACCAGTGTCGAAACTCCAAGTGTTAGCCTACTCATTACCCTACGGCTACACCATATGTAGCTTTGTCTGGCTGTGCGAACTATGCATGTCTCGCAAGCCCCTGCTGCTCACCTAGTTATATGCGTGCCTCGCTCGGCAGTAGGCTATACGGTGAAAATATAAAAAAATAAATAAAATAAAATAAAAATAAAAATCTAACTGCTGAGTTGCCAGGTCGGGCGGCCTAATCAAGCATTTAACGGCTACCGTGCTCTTGCATTCATATCGCTATACGAAGCAATTAAATCGAGGGACACTATTACAACCTGGCATTTCATACTCATCGCTAGTTCTGCTTCTTATATTCCATGTGTCGGCTAAGGTATTGCAGCATTTTTGCTTGTGCTATCAACATACTGGATGTATTGATTTCAATCAAGTAGTCACCAGGTGGCAGAAACCAACAAGCCGTGACAACGAGGGGATACGATTGGTAATGCATGCATGCATCCGCCCACTCTCTAGTAAGGTAGGCAATTCTGCTTTTTATGAGTGTCCGTTACGGGCCGCTTGGTGCAGGGATGATGATGACAGCTAACTAAACAGACGTGGCTGTTTATTTGATCGGATGAAGCTTGATACAGTCGTGGTAAAGCATAGACTGTATGGGTAAGGTACGTGATTTCGTCTTATCAGTGTGGCTCATTAAATGGTGCACACCACCGTCTCCTATCTCCGAACGCAATAGGATATGTTAGGTCTCATAAGAGTCATATTCATTAATCTGTTACCTCATGTTTTGCGCTCCATAACACTAGGGGGCCGTATTGGGTGTGGCCGAGGTTCGGCAGCAAGCTCAATTATGTCATTTAACACAAGGAAAAACAGGGAATTAGGTGTTTGATCGGGAAGCAAACAGTTTTTACTTTTTACAAGTGTATTATGCGTTGCGATGGATTTATGAAGGAATAAACCTGCCGTACTACAGTCATTGTACTCCCATTTATGGTTACTGAGCGCACGGGCGCACACCGGAATTATCCACATTAACACGGTAGTGGCTTCGGACAGGGCTTTGCCGCTACCCCTCATGTCATAATCTTGTTAAATAAAACAAATGTGTCGCTATGCTCAGAGCTGAGTGATAGTCGAACATAATTAGCTAACGTTTTGGAGATGTCTCATGCCCAAAGATAGGTACCGCTTTTATAACTTAACCTCAGCTGTTTTTGTTGCTCTTGGGGCCTTTAGAGATGTCATTTGCAAGTTCCCAGTGTAGGAGGAACTCTGTCTATGTGTATATAATAATGATATCCCAATGCTGCTATATTGATTTGAAGTGTGAATCAGGCCGGTCGTTGAAATAGCTTTCAGACCATTCACCAGGCTTCAAGCCCAGGCTAATATGCGCTCGTGGCCTGAATCTGTGCTAAACACCTAGCCATAGGTCACGCTGCATAGCCTCTTACGCAATGTGTTTAAAACTTCAACGTGTACACTTCGAAGGATGCTAGGTCCAATCGATAAGTGTCGAGGCCAAAGCGTTTCAATCAACGTATCCGCAGCAATCTTTATTGTAAATAAAAAGATATAATTGATTCCAAGGATATGCAAATACATAATTGTAATGCATGCAGCTTGTGCGGGGACGACCAGTCTAAGTCTGCTGCCCGAGACAAGCTGCCTTACGGAATGGGAAATTTAATAAATGCATGTACCAAATATACAGTATTCAGGCTATAGAAATAAAAAAAAAAAAAAAAAATAAGCCACTGACTCATGCCAATGTTCCTGAACTGGGGATGTGCTTGAAGCATTCTATTTGCTGTTGGCAGTTTTGCTATTGGATCACAACCTGCCAACCTCACTATTTTGCATACCTATAACCTGATGGGGATAAGGAGGAAACATCATTTTAACTGCTGAATCTAACTCTGTTTTCTGTCCTTTGTCCTATGAGTCGATATTGGTGAAGCCCACCTCAATCCAGCATCGTGAGCCTCCTCGTTATGGAGGAGAAACCTGTGCCCAGAGCTGGAGCCTGGTTGCCTCCCGCCCTCGCCTCCTCTGCCATACTGTGGGCTCCAGCAACGTGAGCCTCCTCGTTACGGAGGAGAAACCTGTGCCCAGAGCTGGAGCCAGATTGCCTCCTGCCCTGTGCAGAGCAGCATCATCTGCATCATCAGTAGCTCCTGTGTTAACGCTCAAAGCTTGGGCTGTGGGTCTTCGTCTGCCTATAAATATCACCTCCGGTCCGGGCCTCAAGTATAATCTACGCTCAAAAGCATCCATGGGTGCCGTGTTACTGCTGACTCATTCAAATAATTAGGGCATATATGATTTGTCTTCGTGTGCCTAGATATTAGTCCACCCTGGTATTGGATAACTTATCAGCTTTTTGTATAGATTTAAGTAGCCTCACTAAGGTATTTTTATCTAGCTGGCTTCCGCTGTAGTACGATGGTCTGGTAGGACCATAGCGTTCGAGAGGTTTCCTCAAGCAGGTACCGCGATGGCTTTTGATTCTCTTATTTACTATCAAACATGTTAGCTAATTAATAATGTATTAAGCATATACATAGATTAAGTAGCATTTTCAAATGTATTTTAATTATCTGGCTTCCTACGATTGCTCAGTCAGTGTCTCAACATTAGTCTCCACCCTGTTATTCAATAAATATCATTTTGTATAGATTTAAATAGCCTCACTAAGGTATTTTATCTATCTAGCTTCCTACTGAGGGCTCAGTCAGCGCCTCCTGTCGCCACTCTTCGTTGTCATGGGGGGCAGGGGGCTGCTGTCCCTGACCCCGGCTCCGGGATGCACATGTAAGCCGAGGGAACGTGCGTCCCCTCCAGAAGGCTCGGTTGTCCACAGAAGGCTCGTTTGTCCACGGAAGGCTTGCATGCGCACTCCCGGCGGGTCAGGGGAGTTGCACGGTTTAAGCAGGTTTTTCAACATAGTAACATTTCTCGCTTCCCACCGAGGGCTCAGCCAGCGCCTCATGTCGCCACTCTACGTTGTCATGACTCATGGGGGGCAGGGGGCTGCTGTCCCGGACCCCGGCTCCGGGATGATCATGCAAGCAGAGGGGGCGTGCGTTCCCTCCAGAAGGCTCGTTGTCCACGGAAGGGCAGAGAGGTGTGCTCTCTCTGCTCTGTCTTGCATGCGCACTCCCGGCGGGTCAGGGGGGTTGCTCCTGTGTCCACGCTCAAGGCTACGGGCCAATGGTCCTCATCTGCCTACGAACGCTACCTCCGGCCCGAGGCGCAAGACATCCTGAACGCCCAAAAAAGCTATGAGTGCCCTGGAAAAATAAATAAATAATAATAATAATGATCATGCATATATATATCTATATTATAAAAAAAAAAAAAAAAAAAAATATCATATATAAAAAAAAAAAAAAAAAAATCTATACACATAGTTGGCTTAATAAATACATTTTGGCATCGATACTCTATTACTATTTAACATTAGGCATCCACTGAGGGCTCAGTCAGCATCTCCTGTCGCACTCTTATAGTATGGGGGGCAGGGGGCTGCTGCCCCTGACCTCGGCTCCGGGATGATCATGTAAGCGAAGGAGGTGTGTGCTCCCTCCAGAAGGCTCGGTTGTCCACGGAAGGGCAGAGAGGGGCTCTCTCTGCTCTGGCTTACATGTGTACTCCCGGCGGGTCAGGGGGGTTGCACTGTTTAAACAGGTTTTAGTCTAGTCGGCTTCCTCTGAGGGCTCAGTCAGCGCCTCCTGTTGCCACTCTACGTTGTCATGGGGGGCAGGGGGCTGCTGGCCCCGACCCCAGCTCCAGAGTGCTCACGTAAGCGGAAGGGGCGTGCGCTCCCTCCAGAAGGCTCGGTTGTCCACAGAAGGCTCGGTTGTCCTCAGAAGGGCAGAGGGGTGTGCTCTCTCTGCTCTGGCTTGCATGCGCACTCTGGCGGGTCAGGGCGGTTGCACTGTTTAATCAGGAATTTTAGTCTATTAGCTTCGGCTTCCACTGAGGGCTCAGTCAGCGCCTTCTGTCACCACTCTATGATGTTGGGGGGTAGAGGGCTGCTGTCCCTGACCCCGGCCCCGGGATGCTCACGTAAGCGGAAGGGGCGTGCGCCCCTCCAGAAGGCTCGTTGGTCCTCGGAAGGCTCGTTTGTCCACGGAAGGGCAGAGAGGTGCGCGCGCTCTCTCTGCTCTGGCTGCGTGCGCAATCCCGGCGGGTCAGGGTGGTTGCTGTATGGTCGGTTGGGGGGTCCTTGTTGCAGATCTCCTCACCTTTCGGTAATCCATGAAGCTCATGGAGGTCAGAGGGAGGGCTCTCTCTGTCTAAAAGCTTTCCACGCGTGCGCATGGAGGGGGAGGAGATCTTGGATCAGAACCATACCGCCAAATATAATTACTGCAAAGTATTCTGCTAATCGAATAAACTATATTTTGACTAAAGTATTCCTGTCTGAAATCGAGCGTATAGCGTTAGTTCAGGCAGGGTACGGACGTCAAGCGGCTGTCATCTGTGCGCATCAGCTGACAGCCAGTTTACGCCCCTAGCACGTCATTGGCCGTACACTCTAAGTGGCGCTCTATTTAAGCTGCTCTAGCCTACCTACTGGTGCTGCTTCCTCTGCAAGCTTTTGCAACCCACCTCCACCCCACCACCTCCTGTAAATGTATTGTCATCAATGTCATTTCTGTTGTCATTGACGCTTGTTCTGTTCTACACCCTAGGGGGTCCTTGTTGCAGATCTCCTCACCTTTCGGTAATCCATGAAGCTCATGGAGGTCAGAGGGAGGGCTCTCTCTGTCTAAAAGCTTTCCACGCGTGCGCATGGAGGGGGAGGAGATCTTGGATCAGAACCATACCGCCAAATATAATTACTGCAAAGTATTCTGCTAATCGAATAAACTATATTTTGACTAAAGTATTCCTGTCTGAATTATAAATTAAAGCTGGCGTGGAGGATTTGGGGAGAAAATAGCAGTTGGGATAGAGATTCGAATCCAAATACCTCAACCGCTCCACTTGTTCTCTTTGGTCCCTCCCCTATGGTCCCTCCCTGACTCGCTCTACACCAACAAAGTCGTGCCAAAGTGAATGGACAGTCCCAACAGCCAATAAGAACAGATAATCGGAGCCTCACTCTGATTGGTCAAAGTGTACAGCTAAAGGCGCCCCCACATACCCCAGCTTTAATACAAATTAATTTCATATTCATATTCATACACTTGCTAAGATACTCAACCCCAACCCCGACTATTGTAAAGATGCTTTAGCCATTCTGTGCAGGTTAAAACTATTTACAAATAATAATAATGATATGAAACCATTAAAAGCTATAGTGTAACTTTTTCCAGAGAATGTCGGTTACATTGCCAAAAGAGTTGACACAAACTTGATTAAGCCTATCAGCTCCACAAAACTCTCTGTATTTCTCAGTATGGTAGCGTTTACAGACTTGTGTTACCCTCTGACACTGGTGCAGGAGCTCAGGAAGCACAGACGAGATGTATCAGTTGTTGATTCTACTGCTAAGAAAACATCCTGGACGTTCAACAGAAGATATAAAATCAAACTTTCATCCACATTTCATCTGAGCGTTAGTCCATACAGAGATTTAACCGAACCACCAACCCTTGCTTTCTGTAGATTCCTTCACTGGTAATATCTTCATTGGGAGTGAATTTACATTGCTGAAGTATGGAAACAGTCTCTCAGTGAAAGTGTGTATGAAGGTGTGTATGTGTTTGTTATTATCTGGATCAGAGAACAAGAGTTTTCCTCTGTTCCAGTCCAGATGAACTCTGATCTTCTGTGGCTTGTTCTTCACTGACAAAGTAATATTTGAACCAGATACTGAGCATGCTGAATATTCACTATTATTGAACTTTACTTGCCATATTCCTGTTACGATTTTTCCCTTCTTCTGGGCAGACTCTGCTGCCACACCCAGGACCCATCTTTTGTTGTCTCCGACTTCGACGTCCCAGCTGTGAGTCCCTGAGTCAAAGCCCTCGGAGCCCAGGACAGAGGGATACCAGTCAAACCTTTCGGGATTGTCAGGAAGCGTCTGTTTCCCTCCGAGTGTCACACTGGTCAGATCTTCAGACACATGGACTTCTGGATAAGCTGAGTTTGGATCCAGAATCACAGGAGTGTAGGAGACCTCCTCCTTCATCTTGGTCCAGATGTTGATGGCCAGGTTGCCCAGGTGTTTGGCCTCGTCTATCAGAGCTCCAGAGACCAGCTGTGGATCATCCAGCAGGGGGCGCTGCTGGACTCTTTCCACTGCAGCCTTGTAGTTCTGCAGGAATGAGACGTCCTTAGCTTTCAACTGTTCCTCTGTTGTTTTGATTGTCTCAGAAAGAGCCTCTATCTCTCTGATCAGAGCCTCAGTCTTTTCTTCCATTAATTTACTTTTCTGCTTCTCTTCCTCCCTCAGAGCAGCGATCCTGGCCTTCTCTTCCTCCTCTAGAAACTGGTGAAGCTTCTTAAACTGGAGCTTAATCTGTCTCTCTGTGCGCTGGGCCTGGACCGTAATGTGTTTTGCTGCTTTATCAGAGTTTCCTTTAACTTGTTCAAATACCTTCAGTTTGTCCTCTACGGGTTTCAAGATTTTCTGGAGCTCCTCTCTGTAGTCCTGTGCAGCTTCATCAACAGGACTGAATCTGTGGTTTTTGTGTGTTTTTGAATCTCGACAAACGACACAAACTGGCTGCAGATCGTCCAGACAGAAGAGTCTGAGTTTCTCAGAGTGCAGACTGCAGCGAATCTTGCATCCAGTTTCCATTTTTTCTGCTACCGATGATAGAAAAACACCCAGAACAAATAAGCAAAACAAGGAAGAAAGTATTTTATCTTTTAGTTCAGATTTGTCTTTCCGTCGATTTGTCCATTACTCTGGTTTACTAAGTATTCTCTCCTGTAGCCGTCTTCCTTTTTGTGAAAGTGTTCCGACTGTTATCGCTCTCGGTGTGTGTGTGTGTGTGTGTGTGTGTGTGTGTGTGTGTGTGTGTGTGTGTCTCTTCTCTCTGTGAATGCAGATAAACCTGTATTTCTTCTTTGGTTCCCAGGTGATGGGTGGACCTATGTATAAATAGCATCCATAATCTGATCGACATGCGCAAAAGCCCAAAGGCAGCGTGATACACATGCCACTCAATGCTGATCACCATTTGTTTGTGTCAGTGTGCCAAAAAAGAAAGTAAATAAGTCTGTTTGTCTGGAGCATGGTGCTCCTGGTAGGATGTCCCATGGGAAATTGGTCTCAGGCAGGTGGGTCAGTCTAAAAATGCTTCATAATGACCTCATGAATATCCAGAGAGAGGACAAGTAACCTTGCCCTGCGGAAGCATCGAACAGCAGCTCAGATTATTCTGCCTTCTGGGAAACCCGGATCAGAGTCCTGCATGGGGCTGAAGTAGAGGATTCCATAGTTCTGCTGAAAGACTTCAATATGCACAAAGGCAATGATGGAGACACCTGGAGAGGACAAAGTTGGAACCTAAGGATACTCAAAAGTGTACTAGTACCAAAGCATACTAGGTCGAAGGTCGATTTTGTGATCGTATTGTCTGATCTAAAGCTGCAAGTTTTGAACACTCAGATGAAAAGAGGAGCGGTGCTGTCAGCTGATCACCATCTATTGTTGAGTTGTGTTAGAGGAGGGGGACTTTCGATCGGCACAAAGTGTTTCTGGAAGACCTTTCGGCACCCAGGAGTGGGAAACGGGAAATCATCCACGCTGTGTACAGTGCGAGGATGAGTTACTGGGGGCAGTTCATTTCAACATCAACATAAGTGTAGCCTCCTTTTATTCCACATGTGAATTGGGATATATGCTAGTGATTCTCACTCTGTTGGCGACAACCTGATTAAAATCAATATGAAAAGAACGCATGGATCAAACGAGCGCTTGTTGTAGTAAATTTTCGGAGAATAGGCTATAGTGTAGTTTCACGCTAGTGACTCACGTTAGCAATACTCGCCGTCGCGCAATGACGTCGGTTAGGAAAAGTGGAGTCGAATACATTTGAAACAGCGCTGTCTTTTCCTATGTTCGATAGGAAGCACCTTTCATCTCTCCTTAACCCCGATGACGTTTAGGGGTTAAGGTATAGGAAAGGAGGCTCACAGGTTAGGAGATTGGACTATTCGGATTGGCCCCCAGGCTGTTCTCGCTGGTTCTGATTTTCCTATGCTTTGACCCCCAGACACTAGCTGGCTCTAAGGGTCCTGTGTTCTGAGTACCAGGCTGTTCTCGCTGGTTCTGATTTTCCTATGCTTTGACCCCCAGACACTAGCTGGCTCTAAGGGTCCTGTGTTCTGACCCCCAGACTGTCTTCTAATCTAACTGGTTATATCTTTCCTTTGAATCTTATTAAAACCTTTTGAATTATAATATGTTGTATTTGATTTTGTTCAGAGTTACTTTCAAGTGTTTGGAAAATTTGCTTTGACCAAACCCCATCATTATTTTACTAGTCTGACAGTAGTTGTGGAATGTGTGGCTAGCTTTCAGGATTCTAACTGTTACAATATGGGTTGTTATGGTAGTTTCAGAGTGGAAAAAAGTAAGTGGATCAGTTTACCCCCTTGATTTTTCTGGTATGTCTCAGTTTACCCCACAGCTGGGGTAAAGTGAGCCACATGACAACTTTTTTTAAAACAATCATATTTTCACTGCCCTTTGTCTTGAAAAAATTCTGCTAATGCCCATTTCTAGGAAACATCCTGAATTAATGGGAAATGTGTAAATTTGAGTGATAAATCATTTTAGCTCGCTTAGAGGGGAGCAAATGTAAAAAGTGGCTCAGATTACCCCGTTCTCCCCTATATATATAATAATAAAAATCAAATAAAATTAAAAGTACGTAAGTAATGCAAGTAATGTACACTTAAGTTATGACCGGGTTTTATCCGTTCCATATTTATTCCTTTTTTTTCTCCTTCCCTCTTCTTTTCTGTGGAATATGCTTGGTCACTGTCTATTGTTAATGTAGTCCAGGAATGGGGTCCATGTAGTTAGGAAGGAATTATATTGTCCAGCGAGTCTGAATGTGACCCTTTCACAGCTTGCCATGTCTGTCATTAGTTCAATCCAGTCACCGAAGGATGAAGGGGTGACTGATTTCCAATTCCTCAGGATAATTCCACTTCCTGTTAAAATGGCCAGTCGGCACCATGATTTTTTTTTTTCCGTGCAACTGTTGATCACTTGGTATTATTCCCAGAAGACAGAGTGCTGGGCTTTTAGTTAGGGTGACATGAAACAAAACATTTAAACATTTATTGTATATTTTAGCTTAATAGTACTTTTTACTTTACTTACTTTTTAATAGTACGTTTTACTATAGGTGTGTTGTGTTATATAAATGTGTAACTTATTTTCTTTTAGGGTGACTTTTACCATCTGTCTAGGGACTGCAGATGAAAAATAGCCTTCTGGCTAATTCTGGCATATTGACAGAAATGTTTGATAATATGCACTGTCCCTGTATTAAATAAATAAAAAAATAAAAAATAAAAATACTAGTTTACTCCACAGGTCCCTTACCATTACACACTCATACAACATACAGTCCCCTCCATAAGTATCGGAACAGTGAGGCCAATTCCTTTATTTTTGCTGTAGACTGGAAACATTTGGGTTTGACACCAAAAGATGAATATGAGACAATAGCTCAACATTTCAGCTTTCATTTCCAGGTATTCACATCTGGATCTGATACACAACTGAGAAGATATCATTATTTGAAAAGGAACACCACATTTTTAGGCAAGCAAAAGTATTGGAACAGATAGACTTTAAATAAATTAAAGTGAATAAACCGTAATATTTTGTCACAAATACTTTGCTTGCAATAACTGCATCAAGCCTGTGACCCATTGACATCACAAAACGTTTGCATTCTTCTTTTGTGATGCTTTTCCAGGCTTTCACCGCAGCTTTAAATGCCTCCCATACAAAACCAGGATCAGATACAGAGCCTTCATTATATGTCCAGTATTCTTCCATTGCTGCTACAATTAAAGAACATGATGCATCCTTTTGCAGTAATGAGTTATTGAATCTCCATCGACTTGTTCTTTCCCCTTTATCTAAACTACTTATTAAGTCAACTGGTGCATGATCGGAAATAACTATGTTTCCAATGGAAGCATTCTGGACATAATTAGCGAGGTTCTTGGACACTAATATGTAATCAAGTCGGGAAAATGATTGGTGTGGATTGGAAAAGAAAGTAAAATCCTTTCCTAATGGGTGTAGCACGCGCCAGATATCTAACAAATTCAGATCATCCATAATTGTTTCAATGGCTGTACATGTCTGTCGTGCACCCTGTCTGAACACAGATCTGTCCAATTTTGCATCTCTGACCTGATTGAGTTGAAGTTCCTTTTTTCTGTAATTTAATTCAAACAGTGAAACTTAAATATATTCTAGATTCATTACACATGAAGTGAAATTCATCTAGAATAAACATACTTTTCAGAAGGTCGACATTTGAGTATTATAAATCCTTTGTTTGACTTTCTAATATTTTGAAATACTGGATTTTTTTCCATGATCAATCATCCAAAAAAAAAAAAAAGGCCTGACATATTTCACTTTGTGTAATGAATCTATGAAAGTGGACCGGAATGGACTTTCCATAATATTATATTTTTTAGATGCACCTGCAGACTGCTCACTGTCAACTATTTTATAATTAATCAATAAATATAGGGGCATCAAGATTAGTTTGCATAGAACACAACTTCTTTATGAAATGAACAGCCCCCTCACTTACGGTTTAAACTGGCAAGGCATTGTGGGAAAATGGGCCGTCTTTTCCATTTCTGCATCAGTAAATCTGTGTTCGATCTCTACTTCTGAAAGCTGTGGGCTGGCACTTAACAGAATTACTTAGGCAAGGCAAGGCAAGGCAAGGCAAGTTTATTTATATAGCACAATTCAGACACAAGGCCACTCAAAGTGCTTTACAGGGGCAAGATTAGAATACATAAAACACATTATAAAACATTTAAAAGCGAACTTACACCTGGCTTGACAAAGCAGCCCCTTTACATCCTGGATTGGCGTTTATGCAACTGACTAATCCAAAGTGCCCAGGCTAGACTTTGTCAATGCTGGCTTTATCAATCATCCTGGATATCTTTATTCCACTTTTATGCAACAGGCCCCAGGAGGGGCATCTCATACATTTATATTTTGCTGGAGCGATGATTGTCTTGGAACATACTTGGAGAAATGTAACAAAGTCAAAGAAATTGTAATATTATTTACTTTATTCTTTTCGTTACATCTTGGAGAGAATATAGCACTACACATTTTGCCCAATATTCCCTTTCTCACATGCTGATTTATTCGGGAATGCAGGTATACTTCTTCTATTGCATTTTCTGTTTCCTTCCAGATAATGTTAACATGTTTGTTTACCAGTCAGTAACCACTTAGAGTGTTAGCTCAAAGTCCTCCCTCACCAATATCGTCATGGTAGCCCTCGGGGATGGGTGGAACCCAGTTAAAGTCAGGCCATCCCAAGGTCTCATTCACATTTTGCTTTTCCAGCCACTTGATAATGGGATCAAAGTATCTAATCAGAGACTTTGCATCTAACTTGTTGGTGCCTATGGCATCCTGGAGCACCTCGGGCCATGGTTTGGAAGAGCCAGCCTGAAGGATTTTCCTGGAAGTGGTAGAATGACATAAATTATCACAGCTTTACCGTTTCTATAAACCACTACTCATGCACTGTGTAATGAACAACTATAAGGCACAATGAGGAATGCTTACTTTAAAATGGCCCCGGCTTCTGCAGATCGGTAAATGTCACATCTGTGCAATGGCCCTGTTTGATTGGCTGCGTCACAAAGTTTCTCATGAAGCTGGAACTGCAGGATGTAGCTGACAAAATACCTGCCGTACAAAGAATTGTTCGTCATTAAAAAAAGACAGACAGAAATAAATGACACGAGAGAAGAAATAAATTAGTTACAAATATATTAAACATTGCTAGAACCAAATACATGAGTTTAGATGGGTCTTAAATGCTCTACTATTTGGTAATGTAAACTTTTGTAAAGTAATTTACCAAACTAAAGTGGCCCTCTCAGCAAAGATGCAAACAATGCTGTGAGTGTGTGTTCCAGCAGGATTGCAAGTGCGTTTGACTGACTCTCAATCCACACATTGTCAAAGAAACCAGCTTTGGAAAGAGGCTTTTTAAATAGAGCCTTCTGCAACACGCTTCCTGCAATTGTGGGGCTTATTGCTTTGTTTGAAACCACACTCAAGTGATAGTAATTCAGTCCACATTGCAGAAGATTGCACTCAGGCACATATGCACATGCATCATGGTTGCACACTAAAAATCACTGACCTTATTTTTAAAGCCGTTGTAACTTGGGTGTCAATCAGACTACTCAAAAAAGAAATGTATACATGTCATGAAAATATCAACAGTTACTATACCTGATGTATGGTGTGTTTCCAGGGATGTGGTATTTTGCCCCAGGATCAAAGTGCTCCTCTGTGCGTGGGCTGGGTGGGCAGATGCCTTGGTATTTAGTCCTTTAAAATGAAATAAGAGACATATTTAGAATATACCAATATGGGCTGAATGACCAAAACACAATTCTGCTAAGTTTTTCAGCCTTTGGTGATTTTTCCTTCTTACTTGTTCAGTTTTATGTATCTATTAAAAAGGTGCAGTGTGTAATATGACATCAAGAAAGTTCTACAAAGTTCTAGAATGCAACACTCCCTGGGTAACCCCAACCCTTTCGAATAATAACAGAAGTTACAGTGGCCTTCAAGGACAAGAACAATTCTAAATGTTAAACAATGCACCTGATGACATTCCAACTATGACACTTTCAAGATGGCGGCTCTAGGCCTTGGTCCAAGATATGCAGAAATATGGACATATATGAGACCCTTTCTAAGGGAAAAATAAATAATTCAAAACATTTTTTTCAGCTATTATGCACTAAATTAAATGTACTTATGGATATTACAATTACTTTCTACAAAATCTGCTAGGAAATCAAACCCAAAATTCTACACACTGCAGGTTTAAGTATCAGGTTGGATCTCCATGCCATCCCCACCCTTCTAGTAGCAAAACAGAGCCATCCCCACCCTTCTAGTAGCAAAACCGAGCAGCTCGATTTAATCTGCCTGAACTGAATGTTACTATAAACTAAAACCTTACCAAAAAATGTGAAAGGGATAGAACATAGTGATGAACCCAGATAATGATCACTTGCATCTGCAGCTTCCCTCTGCTCTGCTTTGCTTTATGAGATGTTATGGCTAAGTGTGATTCCAATTCATAGCCTTGATTTATCAAACGTCATGTTTATTTTTAATTTTATTGTTTAGCCGTCATGCCAATAAGTTGAATGTTTTGGTTCACTGGCGTCGCTCTAATGGGGGTTGTTTATGGCCAAGGCAGGCAGCAAAAAAATTTAAAAAAAAATCCACTCAAGCCCAATATATACACTATGCCATGTTAACTTAAAAGCTGATGGTATGCGAATGTTGTGTTCACATCTTGTCCCTACTGTTATTGAGTCAGTTAAGTCATTTCCTCAACAAATACTGTAAAGACTGGAAAACGGCAAGCTTCTCTTTTTCCAAAGCCAGTAACCACGGATTGTCATGCAGCCTCGCATCATCGATTGCAACCCTCCAGAGAGTTACTGTACCCTGCCAAGAAAGTCACTAGACACTTAGCTGCTTTCCTATGTTCACAGTCATAGCTGCTTAGCTGTGTTAAACGAAGCAGCCACCATAGCATTGTGTTTACTGTATATATTCCTGTAAGTAGATTTGGCCTGTGCATAAAAGCCTACCTTGGGGGGGGGGCGCCCTTAACTCAGTTGGTAGGGCGTCCCCCCCATGGGCCTCAGCCAGCAGCGGACCCGGGTTCGATTCCAGCCCGCGGTCATTCTCTGCATGTCACTCCCCTCTCTGCCCCATTTCAACTCTGTCTCTACACTATCAATAAAGCATAAAAGCCTACCTGAGGTGCCACCAGTCTGCGTTGTACCGCCCTGGAGGCGTGCTTCCACTGAACACACCCCATCTCCACTGGTCGACGAGGTAGCCAAAGGGAAGGAAGGCTATCTTCCCCAGTGCCGTCTTCAACAGGTAGTTGGTATCAATTTCTGAAGAAGCACAATGCAGCATTACATGAAGACATCACAAGATATTTAAGGATTCACCACCTCAGTTTTAGCAAAGTATCCAGAGGCAATTTCAGTGGCTTGGATTTGAGTCAGTCTTTTTAAGTCTATTTACCATCGTCAGAAGTCACCGAGTCCAGCAGTTTGATGGTTTGCAGATGTTTGGGCGTTGAAACTGAGAGAGACAACACGTCGCCAATAGCCTCATGAAAACCGGGGTTGGCGCCGCCACGGTAGCCCACAGGCAGGTCCTTGTACTGCAGGAAATACTGGATATGCCCCATCTCATGGTGCACAGTAAAGAGGTCCTCCATTGTTACTGTGGTGCACTGCTTGATCCTACAGAGGTTCAGACATCAGTATAATTGACTAATGGCTTGGTGTTATTAAGGTGCAGTGTGTAATATGACATCCTCAAGTAAGTTCTAGAATGCAACTCTCCCTGGGTAACCCCACCCCTTTGGAATAATAACAGAAGTTACAGTGGCCTTCAAGGACAAGAACAATTCTAAATTTTAAACAATGCACCTGATGACATTCCAACTATGACACTTCCAAAATGGCGGTGACAAGGCCTTGGTCCAAAGTATGGAGAAATATTGACATGTATGAGACCCTTTCTAAGGAAAAAAAAAATTCTAAAAAAAAAAAAAAAAAAAATCAGCTATTATGCACTAAATTAAACGTACTTATGGATATTATAATTATTGTCTACAAAATCTGCTAGGAAATAAAATCCAAAATTCTACACACTGCAGGTTTAATTTGTTGCAACAGGATTAGCCATCAGTGTATTAACGGAAGATAAACGTAAGGTCATTGTAACTCAGCTCATGATATAATGTTACCTAAAGTCTTTGCGATTGTAAAAGTCCCAGGCAGACGCATGGCACACCACCTCCCGACCTTCAGGCTTCTCCAGCATGGATCCCTCCCAGAACTCCTCGGGCATCGGCTCCAAACCCAGAGACGTGAAGAACTCTTCGGCCACACGGAACATGTGCGTGGCGTTGTAGCCCTAGTGAGGAGGGAGGAGGTCACAACGTAGCTAGGTGATATAAAACAACTATAATCATCTAAAAACAGGGAAAGGGTTCTATTTTTGAGGCAATTTTCTGAAGTCAGTCAGACCTACAGAATGACACAAAATGGTTCCCCCACACTCACTTGTTCTTCCATTTCATCGGTCACGTCGATGTTGGGTTTGTCCGGAAACGGGATCATCATATCATAAAGATTGTTCCAGGTCTGGGCCCACATGTTTCCTGAGGGTGAGGAAGAAAACACACTTGAGCAACGAGTTATCTTGTTATGGGTAACGCCACTCAGAGGCACTGTAGGAAAGCCTCCGTCGCAGTAATGAGATAAGCACACACAAATGAGTAGCCATGGTGGGTCTGCAGCTTAATACTCTGAGCTTGTACTGTCCCTGGCATGAGCCATTACATTTGATGATTTTCCAAGTCTTTTTTTCTAATTAATAATCTTTTTGCGTTTCAGCTGGGGGTTTGATTGGTTGCAACACACCCTCGGACCTTAGTTTCTCAACCCTAATATCAAACTTGATATGAGTGCAACAGGGGCGTTGCTAGACCCTTTCTACTGCTGTGCCCCAGTGAAGACAAAATCTACACCTTTAATTCACCCCAATATCTTCACATTTCATACACAAAGCAGGCATTCAGAATTTCTTCAGGGGGCCTGTGCCCCAGTAGAGTGTAGCAAGTCCCCTGGAGTGCAATATCACAGGTGGCAGCTTTTGAGATGTTGTACCTAGCAAATGAGCAGGGATAGGTCCTTTAAGGTTGATGTACTTGGGACCGTACTGCTTGTAGAGTTGCCGGCGCACAAAGGCATGCAGGTTCTGGTAGAGGGGTTCAATGGTCCTGTAGAGATCCTCTAGATCCTGTTCAAAGGTGTCAGTCTCATACCAAGAGCGCCAGGCAGCTCCGGTGTCCGCAAACCCTCAAAAGGACAACAACAAAAACAATCTGTTTCCCTCTCTTGTTTTATTCCTTTCCTTAAGATGAACCAGTTAGTAGCATTATGAACCTCGTGGTCAATGGTCAAGGGGAAGGTCTTACCATCAGCTTGCAAGGCTTTGTTACTGAGCTTCACAAAATCAAGGTAGTACTGTCTGAGAGGAACACCTGCTGCATTGTGCCAGCCCTCCCAGGCAAACAGCAGCCTCTTGTAGCTCCTGGAGTTGGCCATGATCTCTGTGAGATCTGCAAAATCAAAGAAAAGGATTCAGAAGATGAGCTAAACACTCGCCGGGCAAATCCACAACACTTCCTTTGGAAACCTTTCTGAAGTCATTCTGCCCAAGAGCAGATAAGATCTAACCCACTTACTGTTTCTCTCTCTAGACTTCCCCTCACCCCATCGTTGTTTGTTATTATATTCCCTCAACATTTGCTGTCAAACAGCCCCCTGTGTTTCAATGCAATTCATGCATTTTTTCTTTAGTATTTATACTCACGAGGGTCAAGGCTCCAGCTTATATTTGGCGACGGATGCACCTTGGATGTTGAATAGATCTTGTCCATGGTGCTGGTAATCTTGTTGTACTGGAGACAAGAAAAGGTGATTTGAAGTCAGTATTTGATGCTCAAAAAGGGGCAGCAGCGTTTTTAGTCCCTGCTTTTTCACAGAACCAAAATTGTTTTGTACACATTCACCCAATCACACACAGATAACAGCAGCAGCTACCACGCAGGGTGCAAGCTAACTATTGGGAGCAATTTAGGGTATCAGTGTCTTGCCCATGGACACTACGACATGTGGCGGGGAGACGGGGGATCAAAACCACCGACCCTGCACTCCAGTGGACGACTGCCCTACCCACTTCGCCACAGCCACCCGTACAATGAGTCACAACAAATGACCCACGAGATAATATTACAAACAGAAACAAACCTCCTCTCTTTCAGCCAGGGGCAGGTTGGCAACTCCAATGACCATGAGCTTGTCCATCAGTTTCTTGTCGCTGGGAGTGAGAGTGTTGAGAGTTGCAGGAGTGAACACTGCCTTGGCCTTTGCCCCCCATGCTGAGGAGAAGGCCTGCTGTGCCAGCGATGCATTTACCTAAAGACAAGAGGAGGAGTTGGAACCATTAGAACACATGGAAACGTTGATCCCTCTGTCGGTCTGTCGATCGTTTTGGTCTCAAAGACTCAAATCTTGAAAACAATTGGATAGATTGATTATCATGACATTCACAACAGAGGATGAATCCCTTGACTTTTCCGCTGGTGCTCCCAGCAAGTTTACAATCGGGGCTAATCGGGAAGAGTCTAGACATCTTTGGTATTTGTGACTTTAACTCTCACACCGTCGACAGGTAAACATGTCACTTTGTCCAACAATGATTTACCTACGCAATAGTTCATAAAAATGTACACTCTAGTTATTTAACCCCTGTACAGCATGTCTTCATTTTTGACTTGATATGTCCCTTGGCAGCTGTATCAACACATCTTGGTTCTAGGATCAATAAAGTGCTCTATCGGTCTGTATGGATCAAGGCCATATTAGCAAAATAACCCCCGCTCAAGGATATATATATTTTTTGTTAATGCCTTGGGTACACATTCTCATATATATCCTCACTGAATCCTAGGAGCCTTCTTTTATTGCGCCCTGGAAAGTCATGAACATGCAGTGGGCGCTCCCTCCCAGTAACATGACCAATTCAATATGTTATTTGTTTATTTTTATTTATTTTGTGAAATCATTTGAACATATTTTTTTTATTGTATTTTCATGCTTTTAATTTTTTTTTGATATGTCTGAAATAAATTGAATCAATCAACAGTGCTGGAAGAATGGAAGGAGTCAAGGCTGCTGTCGATACAATGCCTGGGTAGTTTATGTGTGTCTGTTGATTTGCACCCATTGCAAATAATGATATACTACTGTTCTATTGTTGCAGAAATAGAAATACAGTGGTGCTTGAAACTTTGTGAACCCCTTGAGCCTTTTGGATTCTTTTTTATTTTAACCATTATTAATTCATTTTGATCAATACCAGTATTTTTTATATGAAATAACAGATGTTTGTTTATCAATTCAATTTTTCCAGAAATAAATTGTTAAAACAGATAAAACAAATGATTTGACAACTGTTGTATGTGCAAAAGTTTGTGAACCCTGAGCTGCATTGCTTAAAATCGAGCAAGGTAAACACAATCAGGTGGGCCAAATTGATGAGATATATATATATAATAATGAGAGATCGTTAGGGAAGAAATTGGGTGGCACTAGAAAAAAAATCTAGGGGAAAAAAAATCTCAGGAATAGAGTTTTGATGTTGCACATTTGTCTGGGGACAGCTATAAATTCATATAAAAAAAAAAAAAAAAAGTGTGAGCTCCATCGGCCCACCGTGAGGCGAATCATCTACAAATGGAGAGCTTTAAGAGTGACCTAACAACGTGTTGCGCCCTAGGCAAGTAAATACTCTTTTTACACGTACAGTTTCACTTGCTCTTGCACTCTCTTACTATGTTGCCGCTATCTCTCTCTTCAATGTTCTGGCACATTTTTTTCTCATGCATATGGTGAGATCAGGCCTGCCCACACAATTGGCTGGAACCCTGAAAACCTCCAGTGAATGTCCTCTCCCCCCCTCCTTAGCCATGCTTTACTCGTATCAATGTGTGTGAGTGCGCTCATCCCTCAATAAACACATACTTGTATTTGTAAAGAGAATAACTGATTTGCAGGGACAGTTGGGGAGCAAGGGCTCATTATTTTAAAATAGTAGCACATTTCTGACTTAGCCCAGCATACCAATTTATTTTGATTCCCTTACACTCACACAAATGTTTAACAGATCAGCAGATCTCTACAAAATAATCAGTTCACACAGAGACATTGCTCTTCTTTAGTATTCACTAAAGCAAACTAAAAGTTCTCACAATTTGCACGTTTTCTATGCTACTAGTTTCTGGTAAAAGATACATTTACACTAATTGGCTGCACCAAATATTGGACTTTTTTTTGTATTTCTGCACATGACAATAAATCCTTTGAAATCTGTTGGTGGTATTGTTGAAATAAATAACGCTTAAAAGCAACAAATTCTTCACACAAAAGAAAAAAGGCGGTTCTCTACATGAATAACCAAACCAACCTACCCTTCAAAACTACAAAGTTGGCCTATGTTTGGTTGCAACATTTAGGCTTAGTTCATTCTGCTCTCATCACTGCAAAAGCACTGAAATCATTACAAAAAAAGTTCTTGATCTTTGAACTCAAATCTGTTCCTTCAGTTATTTCCAACTTCTTTGTGCCTTGTGTCTTTCTTGCATTAAGAATTTTTTAGGTCTATTTTTTATTTTTAGAAACAATACAGAAAGCAGGACCTTGGTGGTTACGGCAATAATTAAAACAGGATGATGCTGCTCGTCAGCTTCATTGTGGTATGACCCGGCTGGTTGGTCGATTGGCCAGGTTTCTGAAAAACTGGTCAGACTTGGCTGGCCGTGTCAACCTGAAGACTTATGTCAAAGCCTTTAGAAGTTACAGTCCCCAAAGGGAAATTCTTTATCACAAAAATTTACTTTATGGGGAGATACTTTAAACCTGTTTGTAGACTCAGGACAATGGCAGAGTAACTAGCCTGTCCTGTTTATAAGAATGTAGAAGAACTACAAAAAGGTACCCAACCTGTTTTTTCATCCGGGGGCATGCTCCCCCGGATTTTTTTTTACCTTTTTTAAGTCAAATGTATCAATCTGGTGCATTTTGAAAGGACATTTTCGAGGCTATATCAAATCCTGAGATGCAGAAGGAACATTATTTTTCAGGCAGCACTCTGCAACTGTAAAAACAGTACAGTGGATTGATCTGCAGACCCATGTTCTATGATGGAGGGGCCCATTTCAACAGATAAAGGCTGCATAGCTACTTTTTATGAATAATTTAGAATTCACACATAGAAAGTTTATTCCTGTATGTGCGTGGGGGCCTTAGAGGCCCCTCATGAAGCCCATTACACAGAGCTAATAATGCTGTTGTTTTTAACTTGCTTTTGTATTTCTCCCCTTCTAGTTAAGGAGCCCATGATGATTACTATCTTGTTAAATTTGAATAAGTATCCTTATATTTAGACTTTTCCTTTTCAGACCCTATCGACATGAGTGACTGAGCTCTTTGACTATGCAACATGAAAAGTTACTATCAGTATCTCTGGCTTAGGGCCCCCCTGAGCCCTTGGGCCCCTGGGCATGTGCCCGGTGTGCCCGTGCAGTAATCCACCCCTGTGTACATGTGGAGACTCAGGAAATATAATCCAGACAAAACTGTTTAATATCAAAACCCAATCTCAGCCAGTTTTCTGGCAGCGTTACCTGCAGAGATGCAGGTGCAAATTCCCTTACAAAATGCTTTTGCTTTTTTATTCCCGCAAAGATAAGTCTGCAAATATTGCCACATGAGTCGGTATGCCACCATAAAGATTTTCAATTAGTTTGTGTAGAACTGAACTGTGTGGAGACAGTCCAGTTGATTTAATTTATTTAAAGTCGAGTAAGGTGTGTGCTCTTGCTTGATTGGAATGAAAACCTTTTGCCACACCTACCCTTTACTGGAATATAGCAGGTGTCACATTCTCGCTGTCAGAAAATATCACAAAAACAAAAACAAAGAGCCAACGTAATAGTTTGCGAGACCCTCTAGAGATGAATTGAAAACTTGTGGACGTTCGCAGGGCAGGGCACTCAGGTCTCCGTTCTATTAGTTGGGAGGAAGCCGAGCATGTCATTCAGGAGAGGGATGAATAAGGGCGCAGCTCCACAGAAACCCTTGACCGTGCGAGCATTTAACGATGACGAGGTGAAAATACTGTCAAGAATTGATCTAAATTGGCCAATAGCATTACCAAGCTATGAGATGAAGGCTCAGTCGACATTTTCACAGCGATATATTATATGTACTTAAGTGCAAAGGATGCTGGAGTTTGTTCGTACCTGAAGCTCAGAGTTGTGCGTTGTTAGGTTGGTGAAGTAGTCCCAGCTGGCAGAGACAACGTAGAAAAAAACCTCCTCGGCTGTGCTGTTGTAGTCGTCAAGGAACCGTTCTGCCTCAGCCTTGCTGTTTGTATATGCCCCTGGAGTCCAGCTTTTGGCCGCGCAGAGTCCACACACAGGCAGCAGCAGCAGAACTGTGCACACAAACCTGTCCACCCGGCTGGTGCCCATGGCTATATATCCTCCACCAAAGAGAGAGAGAGAGAGAGAGAGAGAGAGAGAGAGAGAGTGGAAGAGAAAAAAAACTGCAAAGTGAAACGAGTTGGGAGCTAAAAATACACTTGCTCCAACGAAGTGAGAGTAGACCTTCCCCCTGGAGCTGTTTGTCTCATCCGCTTCCTCACTGCTCCCTTTCTGAAGCCTGCCAGCCTTGCGAGCTTGTTTTAAGTTACACCGACTAGTGACGAAATTGGTCAGTTTTCAAAGGGCCGGGGAAGTGGGAAGGCTTTCTAGGGCCCAGCCACTTGGATGGCCCATGGGCGTTCGCATGGGCCATCCAAGCGAACGCTTGGATAGTTAGGTTCTTTGGAAGCCAAGAACCTAACTAAGCTAAACTTTATTTTTAGATTTTTAGATATTTATGTCAATATCTATTCAAAGTTGGGTGTTTACACAGAGCCGCGGCTCCGCTTACAGCCATTTAAAAACCAGTAGAAAAGCAGAAATGTTAAAAAAATTCAGATTGAGCACAGCGGAGTGTAACTGTTTCAAACATAAACCATCCTATAAACCCTTTGTGTGCCAAATGGTGACAAGATTGGGTTTTGATATTAAACAGTTTGGGCTGGATTATATTTCCTGAGTCGTTCCTGCTCACGGAAAACACTGCTACTTGTGTCTGGGTGTCGTTGTGAAAAGTATTTGGACCCAATGAAAAAACAGGTTGGGTACCTTTTGTAGTTCTTCTACATTCCATAGTTACTCTGTAATTTTCCTGAGTCTACAAACAGGTTTAAATTCTCTCTCCCCATAACGTACATGTTTGTGAAAAAGAATTTCCCTTTGGGGACTGTAACTTCTAAAGGCTTTGACATAAGTATTCAGGTTGACACGACCAGCCAGGTCCGACCAGTTTTTCAGAAACCTGGCTAATTGACCAACCAGGCGGGTCATACCACAATGAAGCTGACATCCTGTTCATCCTGTTTTAATTATTGCCGTAACCACCTAGGTCCTGCTTTCTGTATTGTTTCTAAAAATAAAAAATAAAAATAGACCTAAAAAAGTTCTTAATGCAAAGAAAGACACAAGGCACAAAGAAGTTGGACATAATCGAAGGAACAGATTTGAGTTTAAAGATTAAGAACTTTTTTTGTAATGATTTCAGTGCTTTTGCAGTGATGAGAGCAGAATGAACTAAGCCTAAATGTTGCAACCAAACATAGGCCAACTTTATAGTTTTGAAAGGTAGGTTGGTTTGGTTATTCATGTAGAGAACTGCCTTTTTTCATTTGTGTGTGAATGATTTGTTGTTGATGTTGTTTTTTAAGTGTTATTTATTTCAACAATACCCCCAAAAGATTTCAAATTATTTAATGTCACGTGCAGAAATACAAAAAAGTGCAATTAATGTAAATGTATCTTATACCAGAAACTAGTAGCATAGAAAACGTGTAAATTGTGAAAAAACTGTTTGCTTTAGTGAATACTAATGAAGAGCAATGTCTCTGTGTGAACTGATTATTTTGTAGAGATCTGTTGATCTGTTAAACAATTGTGTGAGTGTAAGGGAATCCAAATAAATTGGTATGCTGGGCTAAGTCAGAAATGTGCTACTATTTAAAAATAATAATGAGCCCTTGCTCAGTCCCTGGTTGATAAGATAGTTAGTCTCTCTACAAATACATGTATGTGTTTATTGAGGGATGAGCGCACTCACACACATTGATAGGAGTAAAAGCATGGGTAAGGGGGGCCCATTGACTGGAGGTCTTCAGGGGCCCAGCCATTTGTGTGGGCAGGCCTGCACACACTATATACACTCAACAAAAATATAAACGCAACACTTTTGTTTTTGCTCCCATTTTTCATGAGATGGACTTAAAGATCTAAAATTCATTCCAGATACACAATTGTACCATTTCTCTCAAACATTGTTCACAAATCTGTCTAAATGTGTGATAGTGAGCACTTCTGCTTTGCTGAGATAATCCATCCCACCTCACAGGTGTGCCACATCAAGATGCTGATCTGACATCATGATTAGTGCACAGGTGTGCCTTAGACTGTCCACAATAAAAGGCCACTCTGAAAAGGGATGAGCTGAAATCCTAGTTGAGGAAATATGTTTAATTCTCATCAATCCGAGATGTGTGCCAATAAGGCGAGACACCAATACATCCAAATAGGGCAATTTTTTTCCTTTAGTCCTATCAAAATGAAACTTTACACAATGAAAGTATCCAGGATAATTAAAATTGGTTGTATTACAAGTTTCTTTGAAAATGAATTTTAATATGCAAATGAGCTATACACTAATCGTACACGCCCAAACTAAACCCAAATAGGCTTAATTTTGTCCTTTACTCCTACCACAATAACACTTTACATAGTAAAAGTATACTTGAAAAGTAACTTTTTTTGTATTACAAGTTTCTTTTTAAATGAATTTGAATATGCACATGAGCTCCACACTTATTTAATATCCAATCATCGTACTGCCAATGGGTGATGGCGATGCTGCTTTTAGACTGGCCTCTAACCTGAAAAACTGCCTGGCTTACCTGCCAGGGGTATAACAGGTGCCTCTCATGAATTAGATTACCCCTCCCCTAGCTAGTGTAATTTTTTACTTTTTTCAGTGCCATTCCCTTTCCCATGCCAAATAGACGAGATATAGAATCCCAGCCTGAAATGGCATGGATAAAGAGGAGATTGTCACACACCGTGGGACCAAGTTAGCCTGGTCCAACCAGACCATCGTACTTCATTTCATTTGTACAGAAGGTCTGGAAGTGCTGTAATTGGCAAACATTCACTCACTTGGAGGCGGGTGTCTGTCGAAGTTTAAAACTATTGGATCTGCCCAGTGCCACTCTGGATTAGCCAACCAATCACATCACGTTTGGTCGTCACGTGTGTCATGAGCCGGCTTTTGACGGTGCGTTCCAGTTGGACAGGGAACTCGGAAATTTCCGACTTCACTACATATTGTAGTCAATGAATCTACCGGTACCTGGCAACAGTAACTTGTTAGAGCCTAACGTTTAGTTATTTGGACGAGAAAGGTTTTAGGCGTCCATACTTTCGCGAGCAGATGCACTGGAACACAGACAGGTCGGTGTGATGAAAGTTCTGTTTAAGGTTGGAGGTCAACTCAGGTGGAAGAATATTTCAGGAGACTTGGATGAATTATGAAGCAATATTTATTACAGACTTGGCCAAGGAGAACGGGACTGCAACTCTCGTGACTTGCACTTCAATTCTGACAAACTCATGCTTAGAGCAGTGTTTTAACCTCGCGCTATCTCTATCACCTCCCCGGCTCGGGCACCAAGCGTACCAATGTTTTGGTTCAGAGCTGAACACAGTGAACCATAACATTCTGGAGTCTAAGGAGATGAGACTTTATCTATACAACTGACCTAAGTGTCTCCTAACAGGCTCCAAGGCTGACCTAGAGTCTGAGAGACAGACACACAAGATAGGCATATATGACCTCTCAATCTTTCCCATTAATATTACAACTAAAGACCCAAAATTCCCTCACAGTCGGAACTACCAAGTCGGAAATCTCCTTCTTCCGAGTATAAAGGAACGCAGCATTCAACTGAAACTGGAGCGCGACTTCGACGTCATCGTTCTCAGCCACTCGCTCTGTTCGCTGATTGGACGACTGTAGATTCTCCGGCGAAAGCTGGGAAATGCACTGTACACCCAGACTGACTACTGAAGGGAAAATGAAATTTGGCCGGAAGTAGGCGGGCGGGCGGAGCCAGGCTAGGACCAAGTAACTCCTTTGTCTACTTTATGCACCATACAGTGCTGCTTGAAAGTATGTGATCAGGTGGGCCAAATTGAGTGATGAAATGGACCAATGTAATGAGAGATCTTTAGGGAAGAAATTGGGCGGCACCAGATAAAACACAAATAAAACCAGCCAGGTCAGTTTAGGCTCACCAAACTGAACCCATACAGGTCAGACTTGCCAAGCTTGTGTGCATTCAGATCAGCATGATGCAACAAGAGTACTAACAAGTCTGTGTCATCACCTTCTGAGACTGTGTCTTTTGTTTGTTGGCAGAGGCAATGGCAGTTTGGACAATGAGAACATCTGCATCGTGCTTTGCATGGTTTGTGAAACACCATTTTTTGTCTTACAAGTTTCTTTGAAAATGAATTTGTATATGCAAATGAGCTATACACTAATCAAATATAGGCTACCCAAAATATATCCGCATAGGCTTAATTTTTACCTTTACTCCTACCACATTAAAACTTTACAGAGTGAAAGTCTACATGAAAAGTAAAACATTTGTATTAGAAGTTAACTTATAATGGTCAAGGCTTTCCAGAAGGGGTTGGTCGAACGTCAGAACAGGGATCACATCATACTGCAGAGCTTGAGTTGCCACAAACCTCAATGTTGAGTATATGCAGGATTAATCACTGGGATCAAGATCGATCATTGGAAGTAATGTTACTGAAACTCTCCCAGGGTGTTCACCTAGAAGATGCAGGATCTGCATCATACCAGACCATGATGGCCTTTGAGAGTGAAGGAGTAGGGATGTCTTCCACAAAACATCCAGCTGTGATGTTTTGTTATCTGCTGGCAACAGAGCCAGTGGCTGATACACAACAGGTTCACGTATAGGAGGAATCATAAAGTACTGAATGTGTATGCGACCAACCGCAGCAATATCAAACTGAAAATGAAACTTTACACAATGAAAGTATCCATGATAATTTTTTTTTGTATTACAAGTTTCTTTGAAAATGAATTGTAATATGCAAATGAGCTATACACTAATCGTGCATGCCCAAAATAAACCCAAATAGGCTTACTTTTTCCTTTACTCCTACCACAATAAAACTTTACATAGTAAAAGCATTAGCAAGTAAGAGGAATGTTCTGTTTTGCAGACCGACCACGGCAAAGGTAAAATTTAACAGTTAACCCGCTGTTCGCTAAACGAACGGGGCTTAATAAGTCACATTGTTCATTGCTGTGATTGGTTGTAGTGCTATCAAATTGCGTGCAGTGGCATTTGAAGAGACAAATCTAATTCATGAGAGGCACCTGTTTATACCCCTGGCAGGTAAGCCAGGCAGTTTTTCAGGTTAGAGGCCAGTCTAAAAGCAGCATCGCCATCACCCATTGGCAGTACGATGATTGGATATTAAATAAGTGTGGAGCTCATGTGCATATTCAAATTCATTTAAAAAGAAACTTGTAATACAAAAAAAGTTACTTTTCAAGTATACTTTTACTATGTAAAGTTTTATTGTGGTAGGAGTAAAGGAAAAAATTAAGCCTATTTGGGTTTAGTTTGGGCGTGTACGATTAGTGTATAGCTCATTTGCATATTAAAATTCCTTTTCAAAGAAACTTGTAATACAAAAAATGTTAATTATCATGGATACTTTCATTGTGTAAAGTTTCATTTTGATAGGACTAAAGGAAAAAAATTGCCCTATTTGGATTTATTGGTGTCTCGCCTTATTGGCACACATCTCGGATTGATGAGAATTAAACATATTTCCTCAACTAGGATTTCTTAGGACTTTTAGTATGTTGTTCTGGACACCTCATAGAAATGATCTGAGCTGAAAAAAATAGATATTGACATAAATATCTAAAAATCTAAAAATAAAGTCTAGCTTAGTTAGGTTCTTGGCTTCCAAAGACCATGGGCCCCCCAAGTTCTCATCAAGCCTTCCCACTTTCTATCCCTTATGGGCGGCCTTGTGTGTGTGTGTGTGTGTGTGTGTGTGTGTGTGTGTGTGTGTGTGTGTGTGTGTGTGTGTCTGTCTCATGTTCCCTGTGTAACAGAGTGTTATCTGAACCACATCTCATTAGGACACTGCTCCGGCTCAGCTCGGCATCAGGCACAGAAAAGGTAAATTAAAATATTGAACAATAATCTCTTCTGATAAATTGAGAGTAAGAAAATAAATTTAATGTATTATAGTAAGAAGTACCTGCAAAAATATTATGTTAATTCTCCATCTATGTTTAAATGGATTTTGCTTTTGAGATCGGAAAGACCAAAAGATATTGGTAAAACAGGTGCCTATCTGAAAAATGTCTTACCATTGTTTTAAGTAGGCTACCGTTTTTGTTTTGTCCATGCCGTACACCATTGTTTTATTCTGTTATTAATGTAATTTTGTGTGCTCCATACCATGGTACTTTGGTCAAGAGCCGTACATAAATAAATAAAATGAATAATTTCACAATGGCATTATAGAAATTCAGCAACTTTACTATTTTAATTATGGCATCAACATTGAATAGCACTTTATTAATTAAACCCAAACTATTTTATTTGTGATAACCTTTCAAATTGATCCACATGAGTATTCTGATCTGAAATCCCTATTGGCAGAACGATGTAAATTGTCAGTGCCTTTTAAAATGTTAAGACTATTACTCATTCATTTGACTGTTTGGTGGTCTGACAGCTGTATGGTAAAGGATAAATAGATTTCTATCTTTAAACGGTGTTCCAGGGATCCAATTTTCCTGTGAGGAAAGTTTGTTTATTCAGTTATGAGAATATAGCTTATTAAATGTTCACTTCTCTGACACACCCAAAGTTACATAGTGCACCTTTAAATAGATGAGGGTATGCCTTAGGATTCCTAGGCATTTATTTTCCACGACAGGTCTCGAATCCCACTTTTCACACTCAATTCCACCAATACACAAATACTTCAGCATTAGCAAACACACACACACACACACACACACACACACACACACACACACACAACGAAACAAAAATGTGTTACACCCAAAAGTTACACACTGCACCTTTTAAAGCTTTCCTGACAGGAGAGATGAGTTCCTTGCTGACGACCCAGAACCAGAACTGCTACCGGGAGCAAATCCAGAAGGAGATGTTGACGCGTTTGGCCTGGAAGAGCCGCTACGCCAAACTCTACCCGTCCAGTCATCCCCCAATCAGCATCGAAGGGGAAACACAGCCGCCCCATCCAACTACTGACCCACCGTGAGATGCCTCTGTGTTCTGTAGTATTGAATTGCAACACAGAAATCAAAAGTTTTCTAATGGACAAATTATAAAAGTTAAAAATTAAAAGATGTAACATAATAACGTGTCAAAGCCATAGACATAATGAGTGATGCAGTGTGAAAGAAAGCTTAAAATGTATTTTACTTACTCATCAAGACCTTTTAAATTGTCAAATTCTCTACATCTATCACTCAAACTATTGATAACAGTCACTAATGTTGTGTTTACTGCTCCACTACCCAGGCCTGCTGTCCCCGGGACACCTGCGAGGCAGAGTGAACCCTCCCCTCCTGTTGTGTCGTTTGATGGGGAAAGTCGACCCAATGTGACGCCCCCTATGAGGCCAGTGTCTCCCCACACCAAACACGCTCTCTACCAGGACTCCTCCAACCATGTACCAAACACTGTCGCACTTTAAATGTTATAGTCACTGTTGTTTCAGGATAAATTAAGTATCTATATATCTTTGTGTCTGTCTGTCTGTCTGTCTGTCTGTCTGTCTGTCTGTCTGTCTGTCTGTCTGTCTGTCTGTCTGTCTGTCTGTCTGTCTGTCTGTCTGTCTATCTATCTATCTATCTATCTATCTATCTATCTATCTAAAGTAGTTTTAAGTCCCAATGTATCAAAGTCTGCTTGCTCTGTATTTCGGGCTTACACCACCCTGTTACACAACATTTTCTTAAATTGTTACTGTTTGTTTAAAAAAAAAAAGTTAAAGAAAAACCGCGTATTTGCACTTAAATGTGGCATAAATACATGTAGCTGACAATTACACCATCACTGTCAGCCAGCCATTTCATCATTTGTTTGGTATTCCTTTTATCCTGCCAGACATTTCAAACTAAATGTATTTAATACAAACAAACATCCTCTGCAGGGGAGAGGGCGCAGTCAGTACCTGCAGAGACGAGGTCAGATGAGACCGGAGGAGAAGTTTGGCTTCCCACTGCTCTCGTCCTGGGAATACGGCTGGAGGCTGGGTGAGTTAGTTACTTTGTTCACTTCCCATATTTTTTTTTAAAGATTATTTTCTGCCATTTTCAAGCTTTATTAGATACAGAGTTTAAATGGGGAGACAGAGAGACAGGGGGGATGTCATGCAGTAATGGTCCACGGGTCGGATTTGAACCCACGACCACTGCAACGAAGGCCGGAGCCAATATGATATGCGCTCTATTCACTACGCCAACGGAGCGCCCAAATTTGTTCACTTCTATCTGTAATTCACTTTTTTTTTAAAGATCTGCACTGTCTTGTTAAACGAGCAATGCTGTTATTTTCTGGTTAAAGGATAATTTATTATTTTCTGCTTCAAATTAAATCTGGATTTAATATATTAAAAACAACCGTCTCTCTTTTTCTCCACCTCCACCTTTCTGAAAACCTTTGTTCAAAAACCCCAGTCAGATTTCCGTTCCCTAATGATGTCATTGTTGGACTCTACACCATGAATACAGTTTCTAGTAGAATCCCAAAGTACAATTTTGAACCTGAAAAATTAACTTAAAGGTGCAGTGTGTAATATGACATCATCAAGAAAGTTCTACAAAGTTTTAGAATGCAACTTCCCCTTTTGAATAATAACAGAAGCTACAGTGGCCTTCAAGGACAAGAACAATTTTAAATTTTAAATAATGCACCTGATGACATTCCAACTATGACACTTTCAAGATGGCGGCACTAGGCCTTGGTCCAAAATATGCAGAAATATGGACATATATGAGACCCTTTCTAAGGGAAAAAAAATAATTCTACATTTTTTTCAGCTATTATGCACTAAATTAAATGTACTTATGGATATTATAATTACTTTCTACAATTCTACACACTGCAGGTTTAATTTGTGACCTTTAAAATGTTTTAGAATGAATGTGTGTAGATCAACTATGTTTATTTTGGATTATTTGAGTGACGTATATCCATCTATCCACAGGTGACTACACTCTGGATTACAAAACCCCGTCTCGAGCCAAGTCATCGGTGGTGAAGAACACATTCTACGCCCGGAATGGAGTGTTCAGCAGCCAATCAGCTACGGACTCTCTGGGCTGAAGGACAACACGCAGACTCCACAAGACGTCAGGCTTTCATTAGATTGTGGAACAGCAAACAAGATTCTCGACATTTTATTAACTTTATTTAGATTGCTGTTTCTCGAATAAAAACAATTCCATCTCCTTGTATTTTTTCTTCTTCGTGCTTTAACATTTTCATGCGTTAAATAATTATGCGTTTCATTGATTTGATTCCCACTTGATTGGAGTAAATAAATGTCGATGTCACGGATACATCCATCAAGCTTTCGTCCCGTCTATTTACCATCCGTGTCTGTGTAAGGTTAAGTATCCACAAACCTGATCCTGTGAGCTGGATAATGAATGAGCTCCTGGCCTGGTGTCAGTCAGACCGATGCACACCTGACACCGCACTGTTTTTAATTGCTGGGACACTAAAGGAAATGATCCACACACCACACAACATCTTTAAATATTTTATTTCCTAACCTGTCGTTGTAACTCTATTGTGCTTCCTCCAAGCAGTGTTGTTTTATTCCTTCTGCAAAAACGAATAGATGTAGTATTTTGGAATATAAATTAAGAACTAGAAACGTATAACTTCTTGTATTCTTGTTTATTCTTGTTTCAATTGTATTAATAGGCGTCGGAGACCTCAGACTTCTGTGTACATTTGACCAAAAGGGACATTTTTTTTTAAACTAATTTGGTGCTAACCTATCCAAAGTGAAATGTCTTATATGGTCAATGAAATTTATTTTGATTATAGATTGTATCTTTTAAATGTACTTAAACAGCTTAAATAAAGCTGGAATGTGCTGACTAAACTAACAAACAAAAACACCTTGGATATTGGTGAAATATGTTTGGAAAAATCACATCGGTAATTTAAACTACACACAAAATTTGCTCAAACATGCAAACAACCCTAATACCGTTTGGTCCTTTGAAGCAACAGTCAGTGCGTTTCCATGGCACAACTAGATTGGATTATCACATATATCGAACAAGACACTCGAACGGACCGTGTCACTTGTCTGAGTATACATGGCCTTTCAGAAATCGGATAAATGTCCGATGCATGGCTGTCTCCACTATGCTAGGTGGCGCTGTAGCCCTTTCAACCATGCTTTCAACAAGTGGTTTTAGAGCCACGTCCGGTTCTCTTCCGTCAATAACCCATGGTGTAGCCTATCACACGCAGGCACACAAGCACAGAACGAGGAGTCCGATATGCGATATCCGATCCCTGTATACATGCAGAGAGAAAGCCGACAATGAACGAATTATCTAGGTCAGGGGTGTCAAACTCTGGCCCGCGGGCCAAATCTGGCCCGTTTCGATATTTAATCTGGCCCGCGAACCAATTCGGCAATTCCATTAAATTCGGCCCGCATAATTATTTTTTTATTTATTTATTTTTTCTCTCTCATGTGGAGCCTGTGCCATATCTGCACGTCGCACACGCTCCCAACCGTTAGGACACTCGCACAGCTTACCACTAGGAATGTCTTCTGAAAGTTCCACAGCTCAGGATTTTAAGCCATGAATTGATGAACTTGCATTGAAGAAAAGATGTCAGTTTTCTAATGGCTGTACATAGGCCAATCTATGTAGCTAAATAGTATGCTAATATTGATGATTGATTGTGTCAACTGTCTAAGGATGAATGCTAACAGTATCTGGTTTCTAACTTTTGCCTCAAGTTACAATATAGCTCACTAGCTAATGTTAGATCGCCGCTGATAGCCCACCCCTTTTGTTTCCAATGGTGGCTTTGCATTTCATTACCAATGTAAAGTGTCATAAATAGTTAACACTGGTGCTGGGTCATGATTCCTATAAAAAATAAAATAAAAAAACGTGATATGTTTTGAATATGCAGAAAGTTTAGAAAAATCCAAGAGAAAACATATTGTGGCTCAATCCAGGATGCCTGAGAGCCTTACTGCATTATAGTCCTTTATATTTGTTTCACCAGGAACCTGAATGCTGTCTTTTCCTTTAGAAAAATAAAGACATTTCTACAATAAATTAACGCAGAAAACAGAAACAGAAGAAACTACCAGAATACAGGACATTAAGTGTTTGACGCACAAACATTTCCCATACCCCCCACCTATAATTTGTCCCCCAAAATATGTAAACAAAACCTAGCCTATGCCCCTGTATGTACGCAGGTTATATACCTAGATATGTTGTTTGATTTTTGGATTAAAAAGAAGGCATGTCAGTAAGCGACATGTCTGGCCCTTTGTGTGATTATCAAGTCGTAATTCGGCCCTTTGTGAAAATGAGTTTGACACCCCTGATCTAGGTGTTCTTATCCGACTTCTCTTGTCCGTTATTGTGCCGATTTGTGTCCGAAGTAGATCGGATAAAGGTGTTTACATGCAGTTTAAAAGTCCTGTTGAAGTCTTATTCGTTTAGTTATCCGATTATAAGTGAGTGTCACTATTGAACCAATCTTTATTAATGGTGATGAACAGAAAACACATTTTTCAGTTAACTGTTGTAAAGAAGTCTGTCATGTCTATAAAGGTGGAGTCAGTGATTCTGGAGAACTCTTGTTGTCAAAATCACTTTTTGACCAAATCATGCTGTGAATATCTTGTCACAATCTGCTACCTGTCCGTCCTGTGTGTTGTTAATACACAGCCTAGGCTCTGTGAACGGGCATGTTGCTGTCTGTACTAGCCCCCCTTTGTTTACGTAGCCAACTCTTTGTTTACAGAGCCTAGGCTGTGTATTAACGCCCGCTTTTTTCTTCCAGCGCACACACATTGTATACATTTAGTGGATCATGAGGAGATATTCATTGATTTTTGACAAAACGCATTCTCCAGAATCACTGACTCCATGAGCTGTGTATTAACACCAGATTTCTTTCCACACACACACACACACACACACACACACATACACACACACACACACACACACACACACACACACACACACATACACACACACACACACACACACACACACACACACACACACACACACACACACAAATGACAGTTAAATCGGATCATGAGGAGATATTCACAGAATTTGACAAAAAAGTGATCTTGACAACAAGCGTTCTCCAGAATCGCTTATTACTCTTATCAGAAATGTCAATGTATAAATCAAGATGACAACTTTTATTTATTTATTTATTAATTTTACTTATCTATGTAATGTTGTGAATCTATGTGTGATCGAAATAAACTGAAACTGAAACTGAACTCCTCCTTTAACATTGGTTCTCTGGTTGCCTGGCTACACTGGGGTTCTCTGGTTGCCTGGCTAGTGGCTACACTGGGGTTCTCTATGCAGTTTGGAAGATGAGGAACCCAGTGAGGATGTTGCTGGTGCTGGCCTGTCCCGTCACGATGCTTCGGTGTTCGGTTGGTTCCAGTGACACCGTGTCCCCGACCGCGAGCTCCAGCAGAGCAGAGCCGGACGTCACCAGGAAGCCCTCTGATAGGTCACACTGGGTCAGGTGACTCTCACTGCCCTTCATCAGCTTCAGACACACCTAGATGAGGGTCAAACATATATAGGCTACAGTCACATGGTTCATTCTGTTTATTTATTTATTCATAATTTTTTTAAAGATTAATTTAAATTAAATTCAATTATTTTTTTTTTTTTATTTTGATAAAATATCCATTTGTCTTTTTTAAAGGATGACACTTTTAAAGGTGCAGTGTGTAATATCAGAATATTTAGTGGCATCATGTGGCGATGAGATCCCACTACATTTTTATAATTTTAAATAAATAAAAAGGATGAAACTTTTAAAAAAGACATCAGATCCACATACAGATCAAACATAACAGTAGCAGTTTTGTGAGAACTGTTTAGACTCACTCGGCTCTTCGCTGAAATGTGGTAAGTGAAGAAATAGACGCCTTTGACGAGACTCGTATACGTCCCGTTAGTCAGCGACTCTCCTTGGTACTGTGGCTGCAGGTCGGGCAGAATCTGTCTGTGGAAAGTTTACACAAATGTTTTAGTTTTTAATGTTTAATTGCTGTCTCCTAGCTCTAGCATTAACACTTTCTTCTTCAAATATTTTAATTATTTTTATTTTTGTTTTGTTTTATTTTATTGCCATGACAAAGGCATTAAGAAAAACTACCGGTATATAAAAATAGCATTCTTGGCACCGATGATCTCGTTTGCCGTTACATGTCATTCTTATGTTTCAGAAATATTTAAAAGTTCCTCGTAGCACCTTCAAGTCTTTTTAAAAGTTTGTAACATTATTTTAGGAATTAAGTCGGAACTAAATACATTTCCATCTGCATTATCTACAGTTAAACAATAAATGTAAATAGACGTGCCCTAAAATGTGATAATATTTATTTTTCCGGCTTCTATTAAAATGTTTGATAATAATGTATTTTCTCATTTCTAAAACACTTTTTAATTTCCCTTAGAACTCAAAGGGCACATTATAATCAAAGCACTGACTGGTTGAAGTGGATGGCAGTGTCGACCTCTAGTGAATTGGTTGTGTCCAGTTTCTGAGAGAAGAATAGTCTCTGCTGGTTTGATGGGTTGAAGGGCCGCCCCTTTTCCCCCTTATTACCGGGATTCCCAGGGACCCCCGGCAGACCCAAGTCCCCGTTCGCCCCGGGACGTCCAGGGGGCCCACGCACACCCGGTAACCCCTTCTTACCCCTCGCAGACTGGTTGTCTTCACCTAAACACACAAACAAACAAACAAACAAACAAACAAACAAACAAACAAACAAACAAACAAACAAACAAACAAACAAACAAACAAACAACTGCTTAACACTCATTACAAGGTTCATAGGCTGTGTTGTAAAAGCCCTACTAACGTCCTCCCTCCTACATACTACACATGTATATACTCCATACTGTCTACTTAACGATCGATTGTGTATGCGAGTTTCGTCGGAACTGTTTACACTGAACACAGTAAACGTCGATGTCGTTTGAAAAGACGCAATGCATTGTGGGGCGGTTGAGTATAGGGAAAAAAGTATCCTATCGATCCATACACAAAATCTTCCCGGAAGTTAGTACTCATCCGGGCATTTCTCGCATACACAAACTCACATACACAACCACAACATACTCCAATTGATGTCAAAATGAGTGTGAGTAGGACGTTAGTATGGCTTTTCGAACACAGCCTTAGTGACGTTAGAAGCGCTGTTCTATGGCTAAAACATACAAAAAAAATATATCCCATGCCCATCAGATATATTTTACTCTCACCAGGGTCTCCCTTCTCCCCCTTGGGACCGACTAACCCGTTGGGCCCGTGTGTTCCCGGGATGCCAGGGATCCCCGGGTAGCCGGTACAGGACTGAGTGATGACCGGACAGACCTGGACCAACAGCAGAAACACTGCAGTACCACAGCTCAGCCACCAGGAGGCCTGACAGAGAGACAGACAGAGAGACAGATACAGAGAGGCATCAACACACTTGTTACACTTTAGAAAATCGATGGACTTATATCAATTCCCTGAAGACTTAAACTTTAACCATGAGAGCACATTTTCAGAATTTTTTTTTTATAAACCCCCTAATTTCTTTTATTTTTTTAAACTTTTGAATCATAATTTTCCTTGTGGGTACCAATTCTTTATTGTTACCCACAAACTGAAGGTGTTACTATCATTGAATGACTGGCTTTGATAGTTCATTTGTATAAATATTTTCTTTTTTGAAAAAAGAATTAATCAAAGAATTTGATCCGTACCCAAACCAAAACAAGTTGACACATTGTACAAATACATAAACAGAAAAAAGGTTGATATAGGACAAAAGCAATATGCAAATGTTTCTTACAGGACTGCAGTCTGCTGAATTTCTTAGTATTCTAATGAAAATGACAGTGATTTAGATTAGACATCAAGGCACATTAAGCAAGAAATGCAAAAAAACGTAAATTTCTGTATCAACAATGGTTCTTTCTAAATAAATGATTTTCTCTCTCTCTCTTTTTCTACACATATACAGCTCTGGAAAAAATTAAGAGACCAGTCTGGATATTTTCTTACATTTTTATCTCTACATAGCTTTTTGAAAATTCTCTTTATGACAAAACATTTATTGGAATTTGGTAGAAATATTGTCATTAGCTTTCATTATCAAACCAAAATGTTCATTCTACTCAAACATATGCCTATAAACAGTCAAACCAGAGACACTGAACATTTGGAGTGGTCTTTTAAATCTTCCCAAGCTGTATATATCTTTCACTGCCTGTTCTTTAGTTTAGTAGGACACAAAACTCTCACCATTTCCAGGTATTGTAGTCACTGGTCTTGTGGTGTTGAGATATTCTGTTGGATTGCGGAGGTGTAGAACTTTTCTGCGTCGCCGTGACAGCAGCAGCTCAGTCAGGGAGAAACAGGAAGTGAAACAGTTCAACAGAGCATCATCATCACAACTCTATTGGTCACTTTCCCTTCTTATCTTTTTCAAATGGTTAATACTGTCACGATTACAGCTTAATAACACTTGTATTGTATGTAATGTAATGCTACATGTTGATTTCTCTTTTTGTATCACCCATTACTTTTTTTTATTTTTTAAGATATTTTTTGGCATTTTTACGCTTTATTGATAGTGTAGAGACAGAGTTGAAATGGGGCAGAGAGGGGAGTGACATGCAGAGAACGGCCGCGGGCTGGAATCGAACCCGGGTCCGCTGCTGGCCGAGGCCCATGGGGGGGACGCCCTACCAACTGAGCTAAGAGCGCCCCGTATCAGCCATTACTGTACAGCTACTGTTTTAATCTAATGCCAACTGTCAATAAAGGTTTAAAAAATAAACAAAAAAATAAATAAATACATAAAAGGCATTAGACATGAAAGAAAAAAACAACTCTATTGGTGTTTCTGACAGGGGGCCTTGACTTTTAGAACTTTCAGGTACATTTTGATGATAATACTTACGTATATCTTTTTAACCTACAATGGCCATAATACATCTCTGTGTCCAATTGCATTCTCCTGTCATTATTTTATTCATCCAACATTGCAAATCCCTTTTCAGAGGAAGTGAAACAGTTTAACAAGAAGTTCGGAAAAACTTTGACATGATGAAGAACTGATGATGAAGCAAATTAATGTTTCAGATTAAAATACTTTTTTCTCCATATCAACTTTTTGTTCTGTTTTTATATCTGCACTTCCTCAATCACACACTGGTTTACTGGCAGAGTGTCACTGAACCTCCCAAGCCCCAGTCTAAAAGCCAGTATCTGTTCCACAATTTATTTAATGTCCTCAACCGTATCTATTAACAAAGAGCTGACAATTATTTTCTAATAATTATGTCCTGTGTGTGAAATATGCCAGTTTGTCCCTTCATGTAACTCTCAGATCCTCTTTCATTTCTTCTTGCATTTGTCCATGTTTTATTTTTTTTATTTCTGCATGTTTGGATCTGCAATGTAACGTTTTTATTCAGATGTATTCAGCTAGGACATGTCAACCTATTTCAAATTACTCATTATCATTAAGCCGGGAACACACCGCATTGGCCGCCTGCGGCGGTTGGCCGCGTGAACGCAGGAGGCTCGCCGCTTGGTCATATTGGGCCATGTTCACCGCAGTCGCCGCCACGGCCAACCGCCGCCTCATCGTAGGCGGCGGTTGGCCGCGTGACCGCAGGAGGCTCGCCGCTTGATCATATTGGGCCATATATTCCTGACGCCGACGCCGAGATCAGACCTGTCACACTTACGGTGCAACAACAACAATAACATGGTCCAGCTGTGCCAAAAAATACAGATGTAGGTTCACTGTGTAACCAGCGGCAGTCTTGTCACAAATATCATTAAAACAGCCTGAACACGCACCCCGATCGCAAATACACACACATTAACAGCAATTCAGCAACATACTAAACACATTAACAACAGCAGTGTGTGCTCAGCAGCACAAATAAAGGCAGACATCAGCCTACCTGAAAGTGAAAGTGTGCCGGCTGACGGAGGACAACACCGGTGCTTCGCTGTACTAGCCTATATGGAATTCCACACGGACACTGCCGTCAACTTTGGGTTCATATTATCCTCAGGAGCAGCACACAGCTGGGTGAGTTTCACTATGCTAACCGGCGCTACCTTGGCTAAAGTACAACAAACAGCTAAACAGATGCAAAATACACATATTTGCAGAATGTATTGGAAGCCCAATGTCCTCACTCCACACGCCCACCTCGTCTTGCAGACCACCGCCACCGGGCAATCTCAACGCTGATTGGCTGTGGAGGCGCGGCGCCGTGTTCGCCGCACAAGCCTTCGATTCACGCTCCTTCGATGACACAATTTCTATGCGCCGCTAATGGCCGCGCTCCCGATTCACGCGCCTCATGAGGCGCGGCCACGCGCCGCGCAAGCCCCCGCCGCCGGCCGCTGGACGCCGATTATTGGGTGGATGCGCGGTCACGCGCTAGTACATTGACTTTGTATGTAATCTCGCCGCGCGGCCAGTGCGGTGTGTTCCCAGCTTTACTATTTTGTGTTTTGGGGTAATGTGTGATATTGTTATGCCTCATGAATTAAAGCAAACAACAATTTTTAAATGTCACTGATCTACTGCTAGTGCCAACGATCGTTTATCAAAAATGCATCTACAAAACAATATATTAGAATGGTCACCTGTGAGGTATCTTGACAGTGGGAATATTAATATTTCCGGACATAATGGAAGCCGGAGCAGTGAGCGCACCTCCTCAGCAAGCTAATGTAAACAACTCCTTTTTCTGTATGATCATGACATCATGATTCGAGGAAAATATTAGTTGACCTTGGGTATAGCCAGATACGTTTTTATACTTTTGTACTTTTATTCATTTGTATGTCCCTTTACTAAAAGTATAATGGTCTCTATCTATCTATCTATCTATCTATCTATCTATCTATCTATCTATCTATCTATCTATCTATCTATCTATCTATCTATCTATCTATCTATCTATCTATCTATCTATCTATCTATCTATCTATCTATCTATCTATCTATCTATCTATCTATCTATCTATCTATCTATCTATCTATCTATCTATCTATCTATCTCTCTTTGTCTCTATCTATCTATCTATCTATCTATCTATCTATCTATCTATCTATCTATCTATCTATCTATCTATCTATCTATCTATCTATCTATCTATCTATCTATCTATCTATCTATCTATCTATCTATCTCTCTTTGTCTCTATCTCTCTTTGTCTCTATCTATCTATCTCTCTTTGTCTCTATCTCTCTCTCTCTCTATCTATCTATCTATCTATCTATCTATCTATCTATCTATCTATCTATCTATCTATCTATCTATCTATCTATCTATCTATCTATCTATCTATCTATCTATCTATCTATCTATCTATCTATCTATCTATCTATCTATCTCTCTCTCTCTCTCTCTCTCTCTCTCTCTCTCTCTCTCTCTCTCTCTATACAATATTGCACATACACATTATAGACAACAGCAAATGACCACAACTACAAAGCATTCTGGTGGTTTTTCCTGCAGTTTATTTGGGTTTAAGGTCCAAAACATTTATTCACAGACAGACAGAGAAGATAGAATTAATTGAATTGGGTCTGAAAAAATACTATATTGATCCATGCAGGAACATTGGGTATTGGAACAAGGAATCACAAGATAGCAGCAGCTTTAAAAAAAAAAAAAAAAAAATCTTTATTGGATAACATTGAGCTATGCTGTACTGTTTACTGTGTTTATGTTTAACTTTATGCAGAACAAGGTATGTAGGAAGGCAAATTGTAACCTTGAGTCTTACAGTTAAACAGTAGATCAGGTACATACAACACTGTGTCATCTGCATACAAGCGGATATTGTTCTATGTTTGAGCCTGGAAAACTTGGGTTAATCTATTTAGTTAGAGTAAAGACATTTGTTGTGCTTTAATAATGTTTTGTAAGGTCTCCTTGGGTGTCCAGAAAGGCATTTTCAAGCTTTATTAGTACAGAGTTGAAATGGGGAGACAGAGAGAGAGGAGAGGGGGGATGACCTGCAGTAAAGGTCCACGGGTCAGATTTGAACCCGCGACCACTGCAACGAAGGCCGGAGCCAATATGCTACTCGCTCTATCCACTACGCCACTGGAGCCCCCCGAAATGTATTATTATTAAAGAAAAAGGCTGTTTTCATGGGTCAGTGAGCGTGCAGTAGGAAGCCGGAGAAGATGCTGTAGCCGGCCGGTGTCCCTCTCATCCCCCTGAAGTCTTTAGTCTCAAGCCAAACCTCCTGGTCCTTGGACAGATACACCGCCAGGCTGCCAGAGGTCACCTGGAATTGGTAAGAAATGTCAATGTATTGTGGTGGAAAAATAGAGGTTGCAGATTTAAAGGTTGGGGTCACTGGGAAAGGGCGAAAACACCTATACATGGACTTGTGTTTTGACTTGTTTTGATGAAAGGATCTTTTGGGAGAAGCCTGTGTCATTTCCAATAAAGAAAAGCTTGCTGGGGGGCGCCCTTAGCTCAGTTGATAGGGCGTCCCCCCCATGGGCCTCGGCCAGCAGCGGACCCGGGTTCGATTCCAGCCCGCGGTCGTTCTCTGCATGTCACTCCCCTCTCTGCCCCATTTCAACTCTGTCTCTAGTCTACACTATCAATAAAGCATAAAAATGCAAAAAAAAAACTTAAAAAAAAAAAAAAAAGCTTGCTGGTTTCATAAAAGTAACTATAATATGTATGAACATGAGGTGTGAATAATTTCGGTTTTGAATGTATTGTTTCATACCATCATGTAAAATAAATCTGTTGTTAACGCTCGTACCTGTCTCCTGTTGCGGCGACGATCGCAGAACGACGTCAGCAGTGAATCGTCCAGTTTCATCAGAACACACAGTTGGTCGTCCTTAGACGCGTGGAACACAAAGTAGTAGGTTCCCGGGACACGGCACCTTGAACACACAAACCCAAGGCTGGATTATAATGTATTAATTTAATATATACAGCTCTAGATTATTAAGAGACCACTCCAAATGTTCAATGTCTCTCGTTTTACTATTTATAGGTTTATGTTTGAGTAGAATGAACATTTTGGTTTAGCTAGCTAGCAATAATAACACTCTAAAATAAGCTTGCAGACATGTTGAATTATCATCTGAATATGCTCATATTGTCCCTCACAGTATATTATTAATATAAAAATAGGACCTAAGTATATACGTTTTTTTGTGCTATGCTACTACAACAAACACTGCACCATCATCTAAGAAAAGGACGACCAAGTTGGTTAAAACATTGCTCATAACTTACACTCTATTCTATTACTACTCATTAGCTTTTAAATATTTTATTTCCATTCATTCGCTTTTCTAATGTGTACTATGTATTTTAATCTTGCCCCTGTAAAGCACTTTGAATGGCCTTGTCTCTGAATTGTGCTATAGAAATAAACTTGCCTTGCCTTGCCTCTAAAATAAGTTTGTAAATATGTTGAATTGAACATGTTGCATCATCACCTGAAGTGTCCCGTCTCTGTGTTATAGTCTTCGTCAATGTTGGTGATGACGGTAGTGAAGCGAATGACGCCGGTTTTATCCGGGTATACGTTGGTTCCCCTGGCAACGCTGAAGGCCGCCTTTTGCTGCACGCCAAACGTCCTGTAGCCATAGAAACAAAGAGAACTGTCAGAACTGTTTATTTTTGAATGAGGTTCATTAGGAGCATGCACTCAAATGTGATCAAATTGAATATTAAAGTTATTCAAATGTTATTATATGACATTAACATGATATCGTACCCTGCTTCTCCTGTGTCTCCTTTGGGCCCGGGATGCCCTGGTTTCCCCGGTCCGCCCGGTTCCCCGCTCTTCCCCCGTTTACCGGGATATCCCTCCGGCCCGGGCGTCCCCTTCGCTCCCTTCTGAGGGCCGAGGCCGCTGTCATCTGATGCTCCTGTACATAAAGTCAACAGGTGGGTTATTGTTTAGGTCTACAGAATAAGAAACTGGCCTTTTGTCATTTGTTTAGGAAGGGAGTTAAAGAAAAGACGGCAGAATGCACCGCTATGAGCTAATGTTTTATATGTGTCAGATAAATAATGGTAATGAGACGATAGTGAAGAAAAATAAAAAAAGGGATATGACCTGATGCAGCAAAGAACCACAGCTGGAGGCAAACTTTAGATGCTGTGGCAATGTGTTGTCTGATGCAGATAAAACAGGCCAGGTCATTGTAAGCCTGAATACAGTTTGTAGTTTAAGTTACAGCATGTAATTTGAATGCATGCTATGACATGACCAGCAAAAATCCATAGCTAGAGTTAAACTGTGGATGCTACGTGGCTATCGGGGTTTTTTGTGTTATGGAAAGGTGAACTTAAAGTAACTACAAGGAGCTTTCAGTTTTGGTCAAAAGTGGACAGTGATTGGCTGTGGAGAATATGTGTGTGTTGGATACCTGGCACTCCTTTCTCTCCTTTCTCTCCATCTCGACCGTCTCTGCCGTGCATCCCAGGAATACCTGACGATTGATACAAATTTAGATTATTAAATGAACACACAGCTATGGGCAGGTGGAATTAATTTTCAGTACAGATATTAGAACTTAGACAAAACACAGATGGTTCCAACATAAAATACACAGATAATATACAACCAACATCACAAAAACAAATCAACAATGTAAATCATGGCTTATGTTATACAATATGGTGGTCCAAGGTCTGTGTTGCAGTTGGGTATAAACTGTTTCAAAATTAGCTATAAAAAAGATAGACTCATGAAAATATATACTATACACATCTACAGTAAAAACATGCGTGGGTGCATGTACCTGGCATCCCGGGCGTTGCTGGGCAGGTCTCCATGGCGACCGTTAGGGGCGTGGCCAATGAGAGCAGAGCACCAATCAGGAGACAGTGATTGAACATAATGAAGAAACTGACAAGGAGAGGACACGAGGCGAAGAGGAAAAATTAAAAATATTATATCAAATCAGTTTTTATTCATACCGCCCAATATCACAAACAGCCATTTGCCTCAATGGGTACACAATATGACACCCACAATAAGGAAGAAACTGTGTGGTAGTCACGTTACTTAAGACATTAGTCATAATGTAGCCCATTTAGATACTCTTATGCTGCTGTATTAAAGCGGCCTCACATCCAGATCCAACTGCTGTAACCTTTCCATATTATTGTAACATTTATCTATAACAGAAATAAACCTATCCTCATCGCAACCTTACAATTCAACATTTGATCTGTATTCTCAGGATTGGATTACCAAATCCTAATCCCAATTTTTCTAGGCTCAGGATCCCATCTCTGCTTTTGAAAAAAAATAAAAATGTTTTGCCCGCAGCTGACAAGAAACAACTCAAAGTATTCTTCAGAATAATAAATTAACTGTGTGATTCAAGTCGGATTAGTGATCGAATTTCAAAGTACAAGAAAATTCACAATCATATTAGTAAAGAAGGGAAAAACAAAAGCAGATTCTTGTTCGGAATTACGTGCAATTTGATGTGTAAAATGTAATAGATTTGGAAAATAACTGTTGATAAAAGGTGTGTAAGACTTACCCGTGAGATCAGACAGGAAGATTAAAACTCACGAGATGAGATAAAAACAAACTGAACTGAACTGAAGCCGAAACCAAACCAAAGATTCAGCAGCTTCTGCAACTGAAGCTATTTTTCTGGGACGACTGTCTGTAGTTCTGCAATTTGGGGTTGATGAGAGTTGTAAGGACAGAGAGAGAGAGAGAGAGAGAGAGAGAGAGAGAGAGAGAGAGAGAGAGAGAGAGAGAGCGAGAGAGAGAGAAAGAGAGAGAGAGGGAAAGGTACAGGCCTCACTGTTTTACTTTCATGTTTATTAGTTTTTATAGACATAGCTTTTTTTTTTTATTCATTGAAATATCTCTATCTTATTATAATTTATTTATTAATTTGTATTACCAGCTGCAATGATGAAACTACTGTACACCGCTTGTATGTATGTATAATTTAAATACATATTGGTGACCCCTGGATTTATATCTTCAGTAGGATCAACATCTTTGGCTGTGAAAGCCTAAGACAGAGTAAAGAAGTGCGAGAGTATTTAGAGATGAGAACAAAAAAAAATATGTATCAGAAGTGAACATTTGCAAATCTTTTAGAAGCTTATTTGTTTTGATTTGAAGTACTTTTTTGTATTGTGCCTTGTTTAGGTTTACATCGTCCTGTACTGTTGCCCCGGGATGGATGAGAAATGAAAAACCAATAAAAACTTAAAGGTGCAGTGTGTAATATGACATCATCAAGAAAGTTCTACAAAGTTCTAGAATGCAACGCTCCCTGGGTAACCCCAACCCTTTTGAATAATAACAGAAGCTACAGTGGCCTTCAAGGACAAGAACAATTCTAAATTTTAAACAATACACCTGATGACATTCCAACTATGACACTTTCAAGATGGCGGCACTAGGCCTTGGTCCAAAATATGCAGAACTATGGACGTATATGAGACCCTTTCTAAGGGAAAAATAAAGAATTCAAAACATATTTTTCAGCTATTATGCACTAAATTAAATGTACTTATGGATATTATAATTACTTTCTACAAAATCTGCTAGGAAATAAAACCCCAAATTCTACACACTGCAGGTTTAAAAGCGTCTTTGTTTAAATCAGCTGACCACTGCCACCATTGCCCTCTTGACATTCAGCTCTGGAAAGAAATCAAGAGACAACTCCAAATGATCAGTGTCTCTTGTTTGACTATTTATAGGTTTATGTTTGAGTAAAATGAACATTTTGGTTTTGCTCCACAAACTATCGACAATATTTCTAACAAATTCCAGGAATAAAAACGTGTCATTAGGAGCATTTCCACAAAGTAATGTAGAGAGGAAGATTTATGAAAAATCCAGACTGGTCTCTTAATTTGTGTAAATGTACTTTTAGAGACACACACACAATGATATACATACGTATATACAGCTCTGGAAAAAATTAAAGAGACCACTCCAAATGTTCAGTGTCTCTCGTTTTACTATTTATAGGCATATGTTTGAGTAGAATGAACATTTTGGTTGTATTATACTGACAACATTTCTACCAAATTCCCCCAAAAAATGTGTCATTAAGAGCTTTTTCAATAAGTAATGTAGAGAAAAATCCAGACTGGTCTCTTAATTTGTTCCAGAGCTGTAGATGTCATCAGGGCCGCCCATAAGGAGAAAGTGGGAAAGCTTTCTAGGGCCCAGCCATCAGAGGGGGCCCTGAGAGGATTATTATTATTTTTATTTTTATTTTTTTTGCACATAACCTAATTTAGCCAACCTTTATTATGAAAGCTATATTCGGAAGAGAACTTTCTATAAAAGAAAACATTTTATTCATTGTTACTTGGGTAAAATATGTCACATTTTATATTGAAAAACTAAAAGTATCATGGGCCGTTTTTTCCCCCTCAAAACCGTTGCATGCAGCAGGTCAACCAAACAAGCGTTAGCTATGTATTGATGATGAGCAAGCTAACCTAGCAAGCTCAGTGATGCCAGGATCTGGACATAAATCAGGGTACCAGAAAAGAAAGAGGGAACTTTCAAGGGCTTTAGACCCCCAGAAAATTCCTTAATATCAGTATTTCTGCCAGCAGAAGTGGATTTTCAATTCAGAGATACTGTGATATTTCATCAAGTTTTGAGGTGTCTTTGTAGTATTCTGTTTTCAGGGGCCCAGTCAGTTGTCTGGGCCGGCCTGGATGTCATACCCTGTCCCTGTTGACCCCATAGCTGAATGTGTAAATGTACGTCGTTTAGAGACACAAACACAACCTTCAACTCTGACCAGTTCAACTTCCCAGTTCCCACTCATCCTCTTCCAAATGCCGATTTCAGCAGTTTAATCAAAAATAAAACAAGGACAAATGAAAGAGAAGTAAACTGAGGATGTACCAAAGCGGCCAAAAGTTTAACAAAAGAAGAAGTGATAAACTTTCACTTCTATAAGAGGGGTCAGGT
>NC_137233.1:5514942-5532442 GCF_949987685.1 Ammodytes marinus | reverse complement strand
TTAGACTCAAGGTCCATTTAAAAGACATACAATTCAAAAAAACAGACAACACACACATAAATAAGAATAAAAACATTCCGAAGAATTCGTTTTTATTTTTTCCATTTTTTTGTATTGTCTTTTTCGTGATTATAAAGGTGCTCCGAGGAACTTTCAGTTTTTGTTCATTCTTGCTCCCCCTTTGGACAAAAGCAGTAGTGTTTTTACTACTTACGCTAGCTGTAGTTCCTGGGTGAGCGTACCCATGACAAAGGGCTTTAGAAAAACCATAAAAATAGCATTCTTTGCACTGATGGTCTGGTTTGCTGTTTAAAGGTGCTGTGAGCGGAATGGTTCTTTTAGCTAACTTCATGTCAGTTACTGCAGTTAGCAGTCCCCTCGCTCGTCCCTACGTCACCACATTAATGCACTGCGGTCTTCAAGCAGCGAGTTATCTAGCATCATCTCAGATCCATAAGTGTGATAAAAACATGATAAGAACCATCAAAACAGACATTGGGAAGGATTTTTACCTGCTCCGCCGTTGTAGGCGCATAAACATTCACCCATCTGTTGCTCTGGCGTGCACCGGCAGTGAGACCATGAGTGAGACGGGTGTCGGTCTGTAGCGTTCTCTCTTGTGATTGGATAAAAATTTCGGGATCCTCCAATAAGTTTTGCTGATTACATGCAGAGCAGGCAGCTGACTGATAGATCGGCTTTATGAAACGCGCACATTATGTAAGTGATCACTGTATGAATAAATAGCGATTTAACACTTATATTAACATAAATAAACCACTTACTTCACCTTTAATGTAAATTACGATCATCAGAGGAGAAATGTGATTGTTTAAGAGAATATTTTAAAGTTCCTCGTAGCCCCTTTAACCAACTTACTAAATAACTAGCTAACTAATATATATATATACTTTATTTATGTATTTTCTAAGAACAGAAACACAGACGTAATATTAAACTGTTACCTGGTTGTCCCTTCTCTCCCTTGGGCCCGGGCCATCCGTCCCTCCCCGGCTCTCCGTTCTGCCCGGCGACACCGTCACAGCTCGCTTCTGATTGGTCCGCGGTCATAAACAAGGCCACGCCCACCACGACCAACAGCCAATAGTAACCTCCCATGGTCCAAAACACTGGATCTAAGGGTCAGTGAGATTATGAGAAGTTTATTGTGGAAATCAAAACACTTAAACCAGTTGAAAACGTTGCTGAAGACTCACTTTTTCGCATTGGCCTCTAACACAAGTTGCGCTTTTGACACTCCTATGTATTTTTAATCTTTATTTTCATGTCTTATATGTTGTTTTGTATTGTCTCTTTTACAGCACTTTGGTCGACTGATGGTGTTTTTAAAGCTGCAGTGTGTAGAATTTTGGGTTTTATTTCCTAGCAGATTTTGTAGAAAGTAATTATAATATCCATAAGTATATTTAATTTAGTGCATAATAGCTGAACATTTTTTTTTAAATTATTATTTTTTCCCTTACAAAGGGTCTCATATCTGTCCATATTTCTGCATATTTTGGACCAAGGCCTAGTGCCGCCATCTTGAAAGTGTCATAGTTGGAATGTCATCAGGTGCATTGTTTAAAATTTAGAATTGTTCTTGTCCTTGAAGGCCACTGTAGCTTCTGTTATTATTCGAAAGGGTTGGGGTTACCCAGGGAGCGTTGCATTCTAGAACTTTGTAGAACTTTCTTGATGATGTCATATTACACACTGCACCTTTAAATGTGCTATAGAAATAAATTTGACTTTGAATTTGTAAAATATATAAATAGCAGAAACTGCACAAGACAAACTAATGGCTTTTACGTTCAAATATTTGGTATTTTTCTCAAGTATTTGGAGACTCAGTATATTGAAATATTATAATTTTATTTCTGACAGTGTGGAAAAGGTTCTGAACCTCATGCAGGGTTTTCATATTATTTTATATCATATTAGGAAGCAAATTTAACTGGAAAATTTATTTAAACAGTTAAGTTGTATATATTAGATACAATACTTTGACTGGGGACTTTTGAGTTTAACATAATATAATAAACATATAACACATCAAATGTATAAATTCCTTTTACATGTAAATGTTAAATTCAAGGATGATTCCAAGAACTAGTAATGAAATAGCAGTTTGCAGTTCTGTTGTAATGTGTAAAGTAAACTGAAAAACATAACTCAAACTTTGCATAAGTTTTAGTTAAATGCAACTAAATGTTCTCTGAAATTGTTCAAACAACTCTGCAGTAAAGTTGAGATAGAGAGATAGATAGATAGATAGATAGATAGATAGATAGATAGATGGATAGATGGATAGATGGATAGATAGATAGATAGATAGATAGATAGATAGATAGATAGATAGATAGATAGATAGATAGATAGATAGATAGATAGATAGATAGATAACAGAATTGAGTCAAAAAAGTCCAAAAAAAACTCAAATCTAATCCAACTAAATCTAAAACACACACACTCTTCGGCTCAGTGATCGTTGTTAAAGGAATTATTACTCCATAAGTATTTAAAATTATATTCAGTCCATTTCTACGACACACAACTTGCATTTGAACATTTCTGCAGATGGATTTCATTTTAACTGCTGTTTTAGAATGGAATTATTTTTTATCAGGTTTGAATTATGGCAGTAAAATAATTCCATATTTTACCAGCTTTACACTAAGTATTATCATAGGTATTATTACACAATCCCAAGCACAAATCAATTTTTGTTTTTACTTAAAAATGTTAATTAATGTATGTAGGCCCACACTTAACTGTCCCTTTTAAAAAAAATAAAGAACTTGAATTAGAAAAACTTACCGGCTGAGTTGTGTGTCTGACCAGCGGAGATTTGGAGCAGCAATGAAACTTCCTCTTTGAGTGAAGGCAGATCAAGGCTTCACATGAGACTGAAGACAGACTTATTAAAGTGCAACATCAGCAAGGAAATGAAACCTGTGAAAAGTCTGATTTTGTTCTGCCATCATGTGGCCATATGAAGCAGTAGCAGCAGAGATACTATACAATGTGTAAATATTTACAATCTAGAAATATCCTCTATCGATTGATGTAATATAAAGTGTTTGCTGCTGAGTAACCGACTTTAAAGAATAGTTTTTATTGACAGATGCTTAAATTACAGCACAACTGCAGTGCAAACAATGTGCAAAAATCTCTCACAGTTTTATTTAAATAACTGATTATTGTGATGCAGACAAATCAGATTTTCATTTCATTTTGATTTAACCTTTATTTATACTCGAGATGATGTCGAGTCAAACGAATGCAAAGCTAAAACACAAACACAAACACAGTATACAGTGCAAATGCTTGAAAAAAAAACAATTGAAACATTTAGACAGTGACCTAGAATGGCTTCACTTACAGTAAAATAAAATGGGTGAGATTTTGTGGTGAAGTCAATATGTATTTCAAGTATTTTGGCTTGTGTAGTGGATGGCACAGGTGGAGGTTTGCAGGAACATAAAGAGAGACCTAATACAAGATGAGTAAACTGAAAAGCCAAACGTTTACACTTCTTCCTATACTCCTTTTCAGGCATATCAATTTAATATATGCAATGTGTTCTGTTTTTTCTTTTTTGTGAAATAAATAATTTAAACATAATTTTTTAGTATTGTTTTTTCATGCTTTTAATTTTGTTTTGTATTTTTGATGTTTGAAATAAAATGAATCCATCAATCAAACACTGTGATATTTTTTAATCTGAGATCTAACAACATGGAATGAATATTGTACACCAGAGTTCTCATTGCATGGGGAGGAAATGTTCACAGCTTTCAGTGATATTTTTTCAGAGAAGTTTATTTGAAATGTGTCCAGAGGTTTGTCCAGGTTTGTCCTCACAGATTATGGATCTGAAATTGAAAATGCTACATTTATGCTACTTTTAAAGAGACAGTTGGAGATGATTTTGAGAATGGTGTCAGATACATTTGCACTGGCTTTTAATACACGTTAAGTTTAAAATCTTCACATTTTTATGATGCTCATATTTAGTGTGTGATTGTATTACCCATGTAACTCATATTTGTTAATTTTTAATTAAAAAATAAATATTTCATAAACATGGAGTGCTCCGGTGGCGTAGTGCATACTATGTGGACTGAGTCCTTGTCACAGTGGTCGCAGGTTCAAATCCGACCCGTTGACCTTTACTACATATCATCCCCCCTCTCTCTCTCTCTTTCTCTCTCTCTCTCTCTTTGTCTCCCCATTTCAACTCTGTTTCTCTCCATACCATCAAATAAAGCTTGAAAATGCAAAAAATAAATGTCTGAAACAAACATTGAATCAACTTGATTATCCTCATAACCATCTAACTGATCAAATCTCTTGTTACAGAGATCTTGCCTTGTAGCACCTTAAGCGGGATATCACTCAAAGTGCCCATGCATGGAAACAGCTTGTCCGTAAAATAGTGTGTGAAGGTGTGTATGTGTGCGTTCGTATCAGGATCAAAGAACAACAGTTTGCCCCTGTTCCATTCCATATGCACCCTGATCTTCTGCAGTTTCTTCTTCACTCGTAGAACAGTCGTTGGAAGTCCTAGCAAGCGAGCGCTGTATCTGCCATTGTAGAACTCAATTTGCCAGAACCCAGATTTTACGCGTCCCTTGTTCTGGACAGATTCCGCAGACACTCCAACAAACCAGGCGGAATTGTCTCCAACCTCGACGTCCCAGCTGTAAGTCCCGGATGTAAAGCCCTCTCTCCCCCACACGGAGCGGTGATAGTCAATCCTCTCCGGGTTCTCTGGAAGCTCCTGTATCGCTCCACAACATCTCACGCTGGTCAGATCTTCAGACACGATGAAATGTCTGTTGGCGGAGTTTGGATCCAGGATCACAGGAGTGTAGGAGACCTCCTCCTTCATCTTGGTCCAGATGTTGAAGGCCAGGTTGCCCAGGTGTTTGGCCTCGTCTATCAGAGCTCCAGAGACCAGCTGTGGATCATCCAGCAGGGGGCGCTGCTGGACTCTTTCCACTGCAGCCTTGTAGTTCTGCAGGAATGAGACGTCTTCAGCTCTCAGCTGCTCCTCTGTGGCTCTGACTGTGTCTGAAAGAGCTGCTATCTCTTTTATAACAGCCTCCATCTTGTCCTTCATCATCTGACTCTTCTGCTCCTCTTCCTCCCTCAGAGCAGAGATCCTGGCCTCCTCTTCCTCCTCTAGAAACTGGTGAAGCTTCTTAAACTGCTCCTTAATCTGCCTCTCTGTGCGTTGGGCCTGGACCGTGATGTGTGCTGCTGTTATGTCACAATTCCCTTTAAAATGTTCAAACACCTCCAGTTTCTCCTTCACCGGCATCAGAAACGTCTGCAGCTCTTTTTTGCGATCCTGCACAAATTCATGTATGGGTCTGAACTTATGGTTATTGTGTGTTTTTGAATCCCTGCAAACCAGACACACCGGCCGCTGATGGTCCAGACAGAAGAGTTTGAGTTTCTCACAGTGGAGAAGGCAGAGAGCTTCGGACCCGGCGCAAGCAATCTGATCTCTCTCCAATAGGAAAGTCTCACACAGGTTCTTTAGTGCTAGGTTACAGGGCGGGTCGCTCCTTGACAACCGCCTCTTACAAACCGGACATTCCTGTACGGGCTTGTCCTGCCACCATGTCTGCAGACAGAGTTTGCAGAAGCTGTGGCTGCAAGACAACACAACGGGGTCTTTGAAGATCTCTTGGCAGATAGGACAAGACAGATCCTCCTCCGATCGGAAAGACATGTGGGTCCCTGAGTAAAACAGAACAGGTTGGACAGAATGTTATACAAGGAAATCAGTCAGTCAGCCAGTCAGTCAGTCAGGCAGGTAATCGTGGCTCGTCTTACATACTCTAGAATGTTCCCTTCCCTTTCATTTAAGTGAATTTAAGTTACTGAGAGGTTCTAGCTTACTTTGACAGTCCGTTTAAAGGTGCAGTGCCCACCAGTATTTCCTGCCCTCATGGGAAGTTGTGGGTCGGGTCTGAATGAGATTCCTTTTGTCGATGTCTGTGTGCGACTGTGTGTATCTGTGCGTGTCCCTACCTGATGAGGTAACAGGACTCTTCTTCCTGGTTTGTTTGACTTGGGAGGGGAGGGGAGGGAGGCGCGGGGGTGGAGTTTAGACTGTTAATCTGGTTCAAATGCTTGAATGAAATTAGGCACGAGTTCCCTATTGAAAGCACAGTAGGGTTTATATTAGTCAACAACAGCACAGTAAAACACAATCTATTTAAATTGTTATATTCTCTTTGATATTTCAAGGCAAGGCAAGTTTATTTATAAAGCACAATTCAGACACAAGGCCATTCAATGTGCTTTAAAGGGGCATAAAATAGTTAGTTAGATAGAAAAAAAACTAAGAAAATTCATCAAGATTAGACATTATAAATTGCATTTGTGCCATTATAGGCTGATGGAAGACCCAGTAGTACAATTAGATACATCCATGAGCATGTATAACTTGAATACATAGGTTAGTTTGCACAAATATATACATGTAAATAACTTTTATTGAACTACACAAAGAATTGTGTTGTTGTTGACAGCAGAGTAAAGTTTTATTTAAAAAAACTTATAGGCAAAATCTATGTTGAATCAAAATGATCCTTTAAAATCCAACAGACACAACAGTTTAGTAAAATCCCTCTTCATCAAAAGGCCACTAGCAAAAATAACCTCATCTCAACTTTAATTAATTTAAATGGATGTTAGCATTACTACTTCTGTGGAGACTTGAAAACTGCCTAAAAACAACATCTCCTCAGACTGCACTTTGACAAAAAAAAAAAAAAAAAAAAAAAGCACTTGTTACATCTCCATGTGGCACTTTGTAGTTTGGTTTATTTGAAGCTATATTATTTATTGTTGTTTCAAAAGGCCTCTAGCAAAAAGAACCTCATCTGAACTTTAATTGATTTAAATGGATGTTAGTCAGCATTTCTATTTGTGTGGGAACTTGTTTATAATCATAGTAAAAGGTGCCAGGAGCGCAGATATGTCACAACACGATAACAATCAATGAATGACCCACAATCTTTTCCATCAAATTCTCTCAGTCACACCTAACTTGAGTTGCTGGGAACCACCATGAAAACATTTTGATATTCTTGTTGAAACAGAACACTGGGGCGCGTTGTACAAATAACATTGTACGGACAAAGTAGGACTGATCCTAACAAACATGGTGAAATTATACACACATGGTGAAAGAATAGGTAATATGACGTGTGTACAGACATATGTTACATATGTATACGTTGCTGAAGACTCACTTTTTTTTGCATTGGCCATTAACAAAAGTTGAGACTTTGACACTCCTCCCTTTATTTCCCTCATGTATCTTATATGTTGTTTTGTATTGTGTCTTGTACAGCACTTTGGTCAACTGATGGTGTTTTTAAATGTGCTATAGAAATACATTTTACTTTATATGTTACTTTTAGCCATAGTGCCCCTGACTCCTGGAACAGCCTACAACATACAATTACAATAAATACACTCATAACTGTTAACCAATTTAAAATTATTATTTTGAATCAGCCCCTCTACACTTGTAACTGTTTTAATTAGGCTATTATCTCTTTCATTCAATTGATCTGAATGTTTTAAATTGTTGTTGTCTGTGTGTGTGTGTGTGTGTGGGTGTGTGTGTAAACTTGTTATGTATTCTCATTGTATATTGTGTATCTGTACAAACTCGACGTCATTGTAAAAGAGGGTCACCCCTCAATTGATCTTTCGAGGTTAAATAAAGGAAAATGAATTTTTTTTAATAAAGGTGGAGTCTGTGATTCTGGAGATTGTTTGTTTTTGTTTTCAAAATAACCTTTTCGTCAAAATCAGTGAATATCTCCTCTGTGTCCGCTACCTGTCTGTATTGTCAATCTATCAGTCTATTATGTTTTCTGTGTATTCTATACTTGATGTATTTTAATCTTGCCCCTGTAAAGCACTTTGAATGGCTTTGTGTCTGAATTGTGCTATAGAAATAAACTTTGCCTATTACGTCCTTCCTATTCTAGCTGATCAAAGGCCTTTTGTTGTTAAGTGGCTTAAGTTTCCATCAGCACCTCAACATTGACTAAATCACTCGTCTTTGTCATTGTAAACACACTGAAACTCACTCACTGATATGACTGCTCAACTGCGCATTATTAAACTAGCCATTGGTTTACTGTGTAAGTGATTTAAACATGAGGCATTAAAGCTGGGGTATGTGATTTCTGATTGGTCAAAATTAACATGAGCTGTACACTTTGACCAATCAGTGCGAGGCTCCGATTCTTTGTTCTGATTGGCTGTTGGGACTGTCCATTCACTTTGGCACGACGTTGTTGGTGTGTAGAGCTTGTCAGGGAGGGACCAAAGAGAACAAGTGGAGCGGTTGAGGTATTTGGATTCAAATCTCTATCCCAACTGCCATTTTCTCCCCAAATCCTCCACCCCAGCTTTGATAAATACATTTCAAGAATATAATATCGTTTTATAATATAACTGCTCAGCTGCATATTATTCATCAGCCACTTGTGTTATGGTAAGGGCAGGCAGGCAGGCAGGCAGGCAGGCAGGCAGGCAGGCAAGTAGGACCCAAACGCTTAACGTTTAAAAGAAAAATGTAATTTATTGCTTCACCAAAAATACCAAAAACTCAGGACGGCCAAAAGCCAAAAGGCAAAAGGCAAAAGGCAAAAGACAGGTAACACGGGTAACACGGGTAACACGGGTAACACGGGTAACACGGGTAACACGGGTAACACGGGTAACACGGGTAACACGGGTAACACAGAAGACGAGACTCACCAACACGCAACAGGACAAATCACAATGCAAGGCCAAAGAACAAAGGAAAGACTAAGGGTATAAATACACACCAGACACAACGACACACAGGTGAAACACATCAGGGCGGGACCAGTAATCACACAGGAGGGAAACTTGACAGGACACACACACACACACACACAGACACACACACACACACACACACACACACACACACACACACACACACACACACACACACACACACACACACACACACACACACACACACACACACACACACACACACACACACACACAGCAGGACATGGGGAGAAACAAGACAGACATACCAAAATAAAACAGGAAACACACCACCAGGGACACCACCAAAACAAGACAAGACACAGACAGACCATGACAACTTGGTTTTATTTGTAGACGATTTTTAGAAGTTTTTCTTCTTCTCACCCCCTGTAAGAACTCGTAAAGCAACTGTTGGACTTCACAATTAGTCTTCTGTGGGTCTACATGAAACAACATTGCATTAAACATTCAGAAACATACAACTACAAGTTAAAAAAACACAAATATTACAAACATAAGACATTCATTTAGAAAAATAACTTACTCTAATAAGAATAAATCTTAACTTTTAGGACATTGATTGTGGTAGAAATGTGATCTTCTGGGGTGCTCCGGTGGTGTAGTGGATAGAGCGCGTACCATATCGGCTCCGGCCTTCGTTGCAGTGGTCACGGGTTCAAAATCCGACCCGTGGACCTTTACTGCAGGTCATCCCCCCCCCCCTTCTCTCTCTGTCTCCTCATTTCAACTCTGTACTGTCTAATAAAGCTTGAAAATGCCAAAAAATAAAAAAATTTAAGTGATCTTCCAAGACGTTAACTTACTACTTAACACTGAATAAACGACATTGACATAATGTAGTGAAACTGTTTTACTAGGCTGCAGCTTTTAGTCCTAGTCGAGGCAAAACCTCAATCTCAATCTAGACTAATGTGTTTGTGTGTTTATGGGGCAAACCATTTCCTGTGGGTGTGTTGTGAATAACTGCGTTGTGTGAAATCATGTTGTCACATCTCTGGCTGCCAAGTAACCAATGCCAGACAACATCTTTACACACACGCACATGCACACGCACGCGCACACGCACACACACACACACACACACACACACACACACACACACACACACACACACACAGTCACACACACATTTTGAAAGCTCCTTTTTTATGGCTTACTGTTTTCAGATACCTTTGTCTGACACTTGAGTGAATGATGTCTCTAATGCTGTGTGAAGATCCTTCTACAAATACCTTTCACACACACACACACACACACACACACACACACACACACACACACACACACACACACACACACACACACACACACACACACACACACACACACACACACACACCAGGAAAGCATTAAGGAGGGTGGGACTTGTTTTGCTTGTGTCTCTCTCTCTCTTTATCTCATTGGTTGGCTTTCGACCAATCACGTTGCTTGTGGTCTAACTTATAGCATGTTTTGCTCCCAATAGTCACACCAGACAAATTGTGAAGCCCACAAGGTTTCACTTCCCTTTCTAGACTCCTCTGTTGCTTTTATTGACAAGAACAAAGCTGATCTCAGTCGCTGTTGGTAGCAGGAGACTCTACAACACGTACAGGTAAGACTAAAACTATTTTAAACTGTTATTTTGCTCACACCTACCTGAGAGAGGCTTTTACCTAATTTGTTCTTGGGGCTGCTATGTTTATCACTGTATTGTCTTGGCCTTTTACATGTATGTACATTTTTAATCTGTTGTTGCTTCCCATTGTGAAGCGCTTTGTGACCCTGGTCTGTGAAGGACGCTCTATAAATAAAGTTTACTTACTTACTTACTACTTACATAGAGCTCTGGAAAAAAATTAAGAGACCACTCCAAATGTTCAGTGTCTCTCGTTTTACTGTTTCTAGACATATGTTTGAGTTGAATGAACATTTTTGGTTTTATAATATAAACTACTGACAACATTTCTACCAAATTCCAATACATTGTTTGTCATTAAGAGCATTTTCAATGCATGTAGAGATGAAGATTTAAGAAAAATTCAGACTGGTCTCTTCATTTTTTCCGGAGCTTTATATTGAGATTTTGGTGGGAAGTATCCTTACTGCCCTTACTTTTCTTTTTAAGTCTTTATTGAACATGTTAAAAATAATACAAACAAAATAAAACGAATGAGCAGTAAGAAAGGAAAAAAATAAATAAAAATAAATAAACAAATAAAACAAATGGGATCCTCATGATCCTAAGCAACACATACATAACTCAAATAATATAGTTCAGGTTCAAAAGGGACAGGAAGAAGCTAAGAAAAACTTTTCTGGTCCTACCCCCTCTTATTTTCTATAGTTTTTCACAAGAAATAATACATGTTTAGTTTGAATCAGTCAGTGTCTATGATGTTTGGCTCGTGGATTAAACTAATCAAAACTTTAAAGGTGTAGTGAGTGGTTCTGGAGAATGTTTGTTGTCCAAATCTATTTTAAAACATAAAAAAACAACAACAGAAAACTACACCTACAGATAAGAACAATGCTATTTGAAACTGTTATTTTGCTCACACCTAGCTGCATACCTCAGAGGCTTTACATGTATTGACATAAACAAAACAGGATTCCTTTATTTGAAAGCGTATAGAACGGTATGAATGACATAGTGGAGTCATCTAAGGTACAGATCTGACTTTCTTGGCTTGCTCCAGACACTGTTTTGATGAGATTTTGGTGGGAATTATCCTTACTATCCTTACTTTAAAGGTGTAGTGAGTAATTTTGGAGACTGTTTGTTGTCTAAATCACTTTTAACACATAAAAACAACTATAGTTAAAATACAGGCAGACATTGAGCTAACATTAGCAGTCAAACATAGGCTACTAGACATGTGAAAAGTACAACTACTCATTGTAAGTAAAAGTTCCTATTACAACTGATTCTTTTTATTGATGTGTTACAGTGAACTTTGTATCGGTTGTTGCATCAATAATTAACACCACAGAATCGGAGATCATAGTTTGATCTCCTGTTTGAGTGTAGGAATATAAATGTAGTGTATTATAGAAAGAAGTACCTGCCGAAATATCATGTTAATTTTCCATCTATCTTTAAACTGATTTTGAGGTCAGATAGCCCAAAAGTTGTTGGTAAAACAAACAGGAGCCTTTCTAAAAAATGTCCTACCACTGTTTAAGTTGTGTTTTTGTTTTCGTCCATGCCGTGCACCATTGTTTTGTTCTGTTATTATTTGAATGTTGTGCTCCATACCATGTACTATGGTCGAGAGATGTAAACAAATAAATGAAATGAAATTTAATTAATGAAAATCAAGCAGGAGCATTAAGGATTTTTCTTCACTTTTTTCATATTTAAATGTGTTGAAAGAATAGGTTGGGGTCATTCGTCTCTATAAATTGAGACAGAGTCACTTTCTTTGGCTGTTTGTTTGAGTTCATATAAAGAGTTTGCATGTTCAAGATATAACACCATGTTTTATGAGCTTATCTCACAGTCAATATTAAAATTTGACTGTAGAACTTCCAACCAGTCGAATACATTTCTAATGTATACTGTAAGTTCTAAAACACTTTACATTTACATTACATGCACATTTTACAAAAAGCAACATCCATGTACAGTCTTATCTGCAACCACATACAACATTATATTATTCTAATAACACATAATACTGCTTACAGGTTGACACATTATTTCAATCAATCATGAATACTTTGAATAACTTTTAAGAACTGACCACATTTTATTCTAGAATTATATTGCAGGAAATTCATCTATGTTTTCCACTTTCACTCATGTAAGAGATTTAGTGCTGAAAAATAACTTTGTAAATACAGCTCCGGAAAAAAATAAGAGACCAGTCTGGATTTTTCTTCAATCTTCATCTCTGTATTACTTATTGAAAATGCTCTTTAATGACAAAACATTTATTGGAATTTGGTAGAAATGTTTGTCAGTAGTTTATATTATAAAACCAAAATGTTCATTCTACTCAAACATATGCCTATAAATAGTAAAACGAGAGACACTGAACATTTGGAGTGGTCTCTTAATTTGTTCCAGAGCTGTATTTGTTAGTATGGATTTAAGTTCAGGTCAGTTTGCCTAAAGTTACTTGTACTGTACTTGACTTTTCCAATTCTATGCTACTCGTAACTTCTATTCCACTTACTTAAGCACTTACATGTTACAGCTATATGCAGCACTTACATGTATGTGTGGCACTTTGTAGTTTGGTTTATTTGAAGCTATAGTGCTTACATGATTCTTGCTGTTCTGAGTTTGTACCTTCATGGTTGAATGCACTTATTGGAAGTTGCTTTGGATAAAAGTTGAATAAAATGTACACATAATCAATATTAATATTGCACTTTAATATAAGGCCACTTTGTAGAAACATATTGAATACAAAATATGAACAACAAATACATAATGTACTGTATAGAATAGGCTACACCAGCAGTGAATGAGGAAGTTCAAATCATAGACATATAAAGATTATATGTCTATGGTTCAAATGAGGAAGCTTCACCATTATCATCTCATCTGTCTGGAGCGGAAGAGGAAGTATAGTGCACTGTCATGAGAAGAGCGTGAGAGAATGTTTATATATCATCCATTATTTACACAAGAAGATCCCTTGAAATCGAGATCTCTTTTTCTCTCATTTTTCTATTTGGGTAAAAAAAAATTACCCTTTTTTTTATTTAGGCACAAGAAAATCACATACAAGGAATATCTGTCTCCTAGTTTGAATACAATAGAAATACACCATGCAAAACATGACAAACTTTCACACAAAAATGAGAAGAGATCTGTTTTTCTTTATCAAGAGAGACCTGTGTACAATACAAGATTAAACACACATACAATCAAAACAATTTAACACAAACTAATTCATTTTCCTTTATTTAACCTCGAAAGATCAATTTAGGGAATGACGTCGAGATCACAAATACACAATATACAATAGAAATACACAACAAGCTTACAAAGAGACACAAACATTCAGATCAATAGAATGAGCATATGTATAATATCACCAGCAGAATACTAACGGTTACAATAGTCTAGAGACAGTTTCTTAAAAGGGAAAAACGTGTCAGGACAACACACTGACAACTGCTCCTAGAGTCAGATTACATCATTTAGTTCCAAGGAAACAGTGAACATCATTGTCATCATGTCTTAGTTCCAAGGAAGCGGTGATACTGCTTTGTAAGGCCGTTATCAGCTGCTCTATCTACCTGTTACCTGCAGCACAATAGATAAAATATAAACCAGTTTGACAACCTCCGCAAAACAAACACACAAACAAACAAACAAACTGCGTCTTTCACGGTCACCTGACCTGTGAAACCAAAACCTTCAGCAACAGACGGATAAGAGCGCAAGAAAAACAAAACATAAACTTTAAAAAAAAACTTCATGGATATAGGTCTGCATTTTATTATTGCTAAATTATAAATGATAAAACATGCTTCATTTTCTAGAGCTGGAAGTGTCACCTTCAAATTGCTAAAAGAAAACTAGTAAATAGTCCCATTAAAGAGGCAGGAATCAGAACAGTTAAAGGCCAAAGGTGCAGCTAGAATCAACAGAATCTCAAAGTTCCTTGTAGCTACTTTAATATATTGAACTAATGTTTTATTAGAATATAAAAAAGAAAGAGTATGCGATTCGGAACGCAACCATAGTTCAAATACAGACTGGTTCCAGTTTTACTTAAACACCTGTTTTCTTTATCCACATACAGACACACTTTTCCAGTTAAACAAGTGGGTGGGCTCTATGGGGGAAAACTTCACACACACACACGCACACACACACACACACACGCACACGCACACACGCACACACACATGTTCAGTGCAGTGTGTGGTCGTAATGCAGGTGGGTTCAGGTCCACACAGGTTGATTGATTAGTGGCTGCAGACTGACAGGGGATCTGAGGGGATTAGGGGATTTTGAGGGTGGGCGACGTTAAGACACACAAACACACACACACACACACACACACACACACACACACACACACACACACACACACACACACAGACACAGGGGGGAGTGGGCGAAGTAAAGACAAAATAACCAAACCTGTTTCAACACGTCTTGAATGGAGTAAGGAGTTAGTCCCCATGGACTTACAGTGTAAACCCCTGTATAGCTTCTTCTGCCACTTCCAAAATTATGTTTAATTTAGCGTTTATTTTTTAAAAATTAACATCAATGTAGCAAACATGAAAAGAATATCTCAAAAATAATACATGATAGTAATTTAGCCTCAAATCTCAATTATATAGGCCTATAACATCCTACAGTTAAAGGTGCAGTGTGTAATATGACATCATCAAGAAAGTTCTACAAAGTTCTAGAATGCAAAACTCCCTGGGTAACCCCAACCCTTTCGAATAATAACAGAAGCTACAGTGGCCTTCAAGGACAAGAACAATTCAAATTTTTAAACAATGCACCTGATGACATTCCAACTATGACACTTTCAAGATGGCGACACTAGGCCTTGGTCCAAAATATGCAGAAATATGGACATATATGAGACCCCTTCTAAGGGAAAAAATAATAATTCAAAACATTGTTTTCAGCTATTATGCACTAAATTAAATGTAATTATGGAAATTATAATTACTTTCTACAAAATCTGCTAGGAAATAAAACCCAAAATTCTACACACTGCAGGTTTAATTGTGATGACCAACTTGTGACTGTATTGTATTTGCATCCAAAATCGTTGGGACAATTTTTCCGCCTTCATCATGTAATTATCAGTGAGTTATTTTGCCCCACAGAGATAACAGGACAATAAGGATTAACGTTTAGACATTTTTATGACCTTACGACTATAAAACTTTACTCTACACTCTACTGGTGTTGTAAAACATATGTATCAGATGAAAATCACATTTTATTTTTTTATTTTTTTATTAACCTTTATTTTTCCAGGAATATACTCATTGAGATTCAAAATCTCTTTTTCAAGAGAGTCCTGGCCAAGAAGGAGGCAGCATAAAAACATAAAAGATTCACATTAAAAAAACAAAATTTCACACTTAAAACAAGACACAAAACACAATAAAAAATAAAAATAAAATAAAAAGTCACAAAGCATCAATCTCATTGGCAGTAAGTCAGTGTTCAGTAACCGGGCATGTACAGTTTGCGGTTAAATAGTCCTTAATCCTGCTTTTGTAATTGTTCATGGTGATAAAGGATTCAAGTTTAAGGTGAACATGAACTACAGAGTCACAATTTTCCTTTTCATCGCCACATGATTAGGACACAGTCACAGAACGGGGGCTGTCCCTCTGCACACAACCTCTGCAGTATTTGTTTTAGGATAGAATTATTTGACAAATTGTGTTTAAAAGACCATATGGAGCTCTTAAACTGACTGCAATTTCAGGAACACAGGGCTGTGGGAATATGAGCCCAACCAAAATAGTCCAGATGAGGTTATTGTTCATTTTCTATTTATCGATTATATGACTTTGACATATTTTTCTTATGTTCTCCATGATACTGTAATGCACAGTAGTATATGCAAACAGACAGACCGATGTTATTTAGTATGTAAACCATAGATAGTATAATATAAATGTAAACTAACTTAGCAGCTCACTTGATTTAATTCACAATTTCTGTTTGATACGTGATTAAACATTGTGCAAGAAATGGACATCCGACCTAAATCCAAACTGTCCCAAATAAAAGCTGTGTGTGTGTGTGTGTGTGCGTGTGTGCTTGTGTGCATGTGTGCGTGTGTGTGTCGTTGTGTTGTTTCACAGGCTGTCATTCATTCATCAAGTTAGTTCACTTCTTTGACCTCTCTGAGCCACACACACACACACACACACACACACACACACACACACACACACACACACACACACACACACACACACACACACACACACACACACACACACACACACACACACAAACAGACACACACACTGCATATCAGAAGGTTGCGAAGTAGTTGACCTGGATACCGCTGTCATGTGAGGGATGTGCTAACTGGCTCTTTCCTCTCTGTCTCTGTCTCTGTCTCTGTCTCTTTCTCTCTATCTCTTTCTCTCTATCTCTGTCTCTCTGTCTCTCTGTCTCTCTCTCTCTCTCTCTCTCTCTCTTTAATAACATACATTCATGCCTTCAAAAAAAAAAAAAACATTAAATCAATTTTTTTTGCCTCCCCCTGCATGCTTTTGGAGAGTGGGGGAAACCCGCAGTAACTGGTTATTAAAAGAAAAAAAAAAGAAAAAATGACAGACAGACAGACAGACAGACAGACAGACAGACAGACAGACAGACATGCAGGAACAAGTATGTAATATGCAAACTCATTATGAAAATGTACGGAATGTCCTGTCATGTACATTCACAGAGGCTGAGCTGGTACACACACACACACACACACACACACACACAGCTGTCGGCTACTCAGTGAAGTGTAAGGCAGTTAAAGCCAAAGTAAAATGTATTTCTACAGCACATTTAAAAACACCAACAGTTGACCAAAGTGCTGAACAAGACACAATACAAAACAACATATAAGATACATGAGAAAAGAAAAGGGAGGAGTGTCAAAGTCTCAACTTTTGTTAAAGGCCAATGCAA
>NC_137233.1:5487442-5509942 GCF_949987685.1 Ammodytes marinus | reverse complement strand
ACTCACACAGGCAAACGGAGGGACATGCACGCACACACACACAGACACACACACACAGACAGACGGACACACACACACACAGACGCTCACAGATATTTTAAATTGAGCAGGGCACTTAGTCGCCACCTGGTGGAGAGCTAGATGAATCAATCAGTACCACTTTTACACCCGTCTCTTGATTGTGAAGTAATTGAATTTAAAAGAAAAACAAATATTTTTTACTCTGACATTTCTTGCTGTGACTATTCATGTACTTTGTTAATATCAGTCAAATACATGTTTATCTCTGTTCAGGATCGTGGTTTACGGAGACGACATGCTCGCCGCCGTGAAGCCAAAATCTGCCAAACCGTTCAACTTCCAGAAGGCGTATAAACTCACAGAGGAGCAGGTATGGTATTGTTTTTGCTTTTATTTACCCAAATGAGTTATTATTGTGTTGTTGTGTCAAGTATTGTGCTGTACATAAAACCATTAGTCTTATAGTCTGACCCTTTTATATAGTAGGCTATCTATGGTCTGACCTCAGTTAGGCATGACAGAACAGGCTTTATACAACCACTAGATTAATTCAGGTTCTCCATGGGTAAGCATTTAGACTTTCTTTGTAACAATGCTTTATAAGTGTAGCTATATACTGTATATACAATATATCTTGCATCCTTACAATTCAAGTAGACATTTTAGCTTCATACTTTTAATTTTTGCGAGTTGGGGTCATTGAACTAACACACACACACACACACACACACACACACACACACACACACACACACACACACACACACACACACACAATTATGAGGCTAAGTTGGTTCACATTTATCCTAACTCACATAATAGCTCACAACTGACAAAATATATTTTCAATCATAAATAACTCTTCATATTTTCCAGGCTCTGAAGGTGAGCGACCATTACCCCGTGGAGGTGGTTCTGAAGTCCCTCAAACCGACGCCAGAGTCAGATGATGATGGTAACCGACACACTTACATACTCATTACTGTTCTACTACTGCTGCTGTCAGTTATAGTAGCAATGTGTGTAAGATGAATTTAGTTTAGCTCTTGTTAAAGGTGCTCTGAGGAACTCTCAGTTTGTGTTAATTCTTTGACCCCCTTTGGATAAAAGCCGTAGTGTTTTTACTACGCCAGCTGTAGTTCCTGGGTGAGCGTATACCCATGTACAAAGGCATTAAGATAAACTATATAAAAATAGCATTCTTTGCACTGATGGTCTCGTTTGCTGTTACATGTAATTTATGATCATCAGAGGAAAACATTTGACTGTTTCAGAAATATTAAAAAGTTTCTCGTATAGTAGCACCTTTTTAAATGAGGGTTGTTTTTGTCTAATGTGAAATTAAACAACAATAAACAACCAACCATGAAAACACTGAAGTATATATACAGCTACAGAAAAAATTAAGAGACCAGTCTGGATTTTTCTTAAATCTTCATCTCTACATAACTTATTGAAAATACTCTTAATGACAAAAAATGTATTGGAATTTGGTAGAGCTGTTGTCAGTAGTTTATATTATAAAACCAAATTGTTCATTCTACTCAAACATTATGCCTAAATAGTAAAACGAGAGACACTGAACATTTGGAGTGGTCTCTTAATTTTTTTCCATAGCTGTATATAGCCATTTTGTATTAGTTCTACTTGATGATTTTGATGAAGGCCTAGAGATGCTGCATTTTATACCATATATTGTGTGTGTAGTGTGATGCCCCCAGAGGCCAGGTTAAAACATTACATGCACCCACCTGTAAACTACTGTATAATCACTGTTTGCCCGTGTCTGTGTCACCACACCCTGCTGAAGGCTCAAGCAGACACACACAGTGTACTTTTAATGTCTTGCCAAATGAATAAAAGGCCTTTTATTGTTTAAACCAACCCTGAATGCCTGGACTTGGATTTTTTTTATGATTTTCATTTTGGTAATTCACCTCATAGATACTTAGATATCCAATGAGAGCTGGACACACCCTGTACATCAAGATATTATTAATCTCAGTGAGACTTTTTTTCCCTGGTAAAATAAAAAATAAATTAAATAAAACGTTATCGCAGCCTTTCCTGGACTATATAGCAGCGCTGAAGTGACCTTCATGACCTTATTATTATACATTTTTAGCATTTACCTATAGTTTAAACAATGTCCTTATAAACCTGTAAAGTAGAGTACACCATGATAGTTGTTATTTGATTCTGTCTTTAGTTTGTGTGTTCACGTTTTCAGTTGTGTTTGTGTTCTTTAAAAAAATAAAAAATAAAAAAATAAAGTAAATAAAATAAAACAAACTTGTATTTTTCTCCTTGTTAAATATAGGTCAAATAAATAAATAAAATAAAACATTATCTTGTATATTATTCTGTGTAGGTCTAAAGGAGGAACTAGAGAAGCTTCATATAAACCCTATGGTGTGTGATAGTGTGTCTGCTTCACAACATGTCAAACTATTGCTTTTAAAAGTCAGCCCTCCTAACCCAGGCTATTGCAGCTATCTGGACTCGGTGTATAATCGTGTATTGTATTATCTTTAAGGTCTAGAAGAGGAGCTAGAGAAGCTTCAGATAGGCCCTGCAGTGTGTGATAGTGATTCTGCAAACTTAGACTCAATATGATAGCAGGATTAATCTTTTAATTTGAACGTTTGCTTCACAATATCTCAAACTATTCCTTTTAAAAGTCAGCCTTCCTAGCCAGTGCTGTTGTAGCTATCTGGACTCAATACAAATGTTTTCTAATTGTGTGTGTGCATATGTTCTCTGTTGAATATCTTCTCTGTTTTTAATGTGTTGTCTGTAACTGTCTTGGCCAGGACTCTCTTGTAGAAGTGATTTTCAATCTCAATCTCAATGAGACTTTTTTTTTCCTGGTAGAGTTCAAATAAAATAAAATAATAGAATAAAACATAATCGTGTATTGTATTTTCTTTAAGGTCTAGAGGAGGAGCTAGAGAAGCTTCATATTAACGATCAACCTCGACCTCGACCGGCGGACGAGAACGAGAGTCTCCTGGATCTGCAGAGAGGAAACCTTCTGCTGGAGAGAGAGAAGCTACAACTAGAGATTCACATACTACAACTCAAGGCCGCCAAGCTGAGCAGCGGAGATTAATACACACACACACACAGACAGACAGACAGAGAGAGACAGACACACACACACAGACAGACAGAATGACAGACACACAGACAGAATGACAGACAGACAGACAGACAGACACACAGACAGACAGACACACACAGACAGACTCACAGAGAGACACACACACACACACACACAGACAGACAGACAGACAGACAGACAGAGAGACAGACAGACAGACACACACAGACAGACAGAGAGAGACAGACACACACACAGACAGAGAGAGACAGACACACACACACACACACACACAGTCAAACCTTCTGATGGAGAGAGAGAAACTACAACTGGAGATACCCATTCTACGACTAAAGGCCGCCAAAATGAGCAGTGGAGATTATAATGTTAAGCCAATGAACCCTAACCCTACACACACACACACACACACACACACAAGTATACACACACACACACAAACTAACTACAAACTGTTAAACCTTCCCTCATCACCCACTGGACCAAACTGACAGACTGACTGAGACCAACTGTAGCTGAGGAGACATTCCTGGACTTTTGCTGCTCAAAGCGCTTTGTTTTAACTTCTGACTGAACAATAAGGCTGTGAAGTTGGTCGTGTGTATACGGAAATCAAATGATTTCAACAACATTATTTTGACTTATCCAAATGACAGATGTTATTTAATTTTGACTGATATTGAATATCAAAATTATTCTTCCTAGGTGTGATGAATGTATATATGGGGTTTTGCTGTAATGTCATTTCGCCTAGTCAAAACTGAATCGTGGAAATATCTGCAAATAAATTATCACGATCCATAATTTATTTTTGTGATATCTAAAACCTTATCTTGATCATTCAGAATGCCAGTTCAAGATATGTTTGACACAGTTTTGATTATTCAAACCATATAAATGTGGATTTTTTTTTACCAGTTTGACTGATTTTAGCTTTCTGTACGCTATATGTCTCAGCTTTTAATAAAAATGAAAACTTCATCCCTACTGTGAATTCAAACTGTTTGTTGGTTGAGATTCTTAGTGGAGCGACTAAAGTTCTACAATCTTTCAGTTGATGATACAAGCATGAAAATTGGCATGAGCCGTCTCCATGGGTCACTTGATAAGGAAATTGTACGCAATTTGTCAATGACAAAACCCAATACATTTCTATGGTTGCGTTCCGAATCGCATACTTTCTACTATATAGTATGTAGAAAAAAGATTTAGGATGTCCCGATTCTTGTGGCCAGATTTAGGATGGTTAGAAGTACCCGGATGTCCTACTTCATGCGGCCAAGATTGTTAGTGTTGAAAACTGCATCCTATTTGGGCGATTCTGACCCACAATCCATTGCGCACGTGAAGTGACGTCACATCGACGAAGCCTCCATAAGAAAACAAACAGGGATGCGACGGATATAAAAGCAAGAGGCAAGATCAAAGCGCAATGTTATGATGAAATAACAGAGTAAAAGTACGTCCCAATAGTATGCCTACTGCATCCTAACTAGATTATTTTTATCGTTGGATGTAGTATGTAGAATAGAAAAAAGAAAGAGTATGCGATTTGGAACGCAAACTATGAGAAATTTTCAAATTCACAATGTGACCCCATGGAGACTCATGCTCATGACAATTTTCACGCTTGTATCATCAACTGAAAGATTCTCACGAAAAATAAGCCCTTAGCCGCTGCACTATCCTGGACTAATTCTTTCCCGAATAACCGAGATGAAACATGACAGTCATTACAAAAAAACTTTATTAATATCTCCCGGGTTTACAATACAACAAAACTCAGAAGAAAACAAAAAAAAATTGTTGGCGGTGATTGGTATTTTTGACAGTTTTAGAACAGCGGACATATTTTATTTATTTTTTCTAAATCTGTAGACCTTCAAAAACTTGGATTTTAAAAGATTTTGGGTCAGTGTGTGTGTGTGTAGGATTGATCGAACTTAACAACAAAATATCACAGTGTGGAACTTTTCTAATTTACAAGCCTTTAGGGAGTTAGGATGTTTGAACCAGGCCAAGAACATGTATTTCACCGTCTTTGAAAATCCTTTAGAAATCATACAATTCATTTTTCTGTACATTTCACTGGTGGAGGTGGTAATCGCACCAGGGCAGGCTCTCTCTCTGGTTTGGTGTTTTTATTTTAACAAAGCAAAACTTCTCAGCCGACGTACACACACATTGCAGACGCAGGACGTGACGCCTAGGAGTTATAACAAACACCATCTTCCAATTTTCGATTATTAATTTTTTTTTACTTCTTGCCAGATTTCTTGATGCCGCCGCTCGCTGTAGGAAGAAAAGCAAACATATTGAATTTAGTTATTATTCGGATAAACATGTACACACCAGTTGAGATCAACAAAATCCGTCTAAAAAATTAGTATTGTCTTGAAAAATCTGAAAGTTTTCCTTAAAAAAAAAAAGGGTAGAGTCAGTGATTCTGTAAAAAGATATGTTGCTAGCTACGGTGGGCCCCCTTTTGTTGCCCCCCCCCCTGCCCAAACACAGTACGGACAGGCATTGAATCGTAAGGAGATATTTACTGATTTCGGCAACAAGCTTTCTCCAGAATCGTTGACTGCACCTTTAAGGGTCAGATACACATCCAGATACACCACTTACTTAAAGGTCCCTTTCCTGACGCTTTGGTCTTCAACGCCTCCAAGGCCTTTGCATCTTCCTTCTGCTTCTGCTTGAAGGCCATCTCATCCTGTGGACAAACAAGACAAACGTTTACAATTAACTTAAAGACCTACTTCACCGGTGGAAATATGAAGGTGTACTGAACTCTGAGATCCTATGTTAGCCTGGCATTCCCAAACCTGCCACTAGGCGCTGGCAAATTAAATTTGCTGCGCCTGTTGGTCCGGACACTCTCCATTGGAGCTTTTTCAGAAAATCCAGAAATCCTGACTCACGTTTCAATTGGTTCTATCTAATATGGGCGCCCCAGAGCCCTTTGTATGGTGCTCTGGGGCGGACGTAACCGGATGACGACAGTGACGTGCATGCGACGTCGAAGCCGTGATAGTAAACATCAAAGATAGCTGCGGATATGTTGTGTGAGTTTGAGACTGCTTTGGCCTCGACCCTTTACGATTTGGAAGACGGCACTCAAATCTTTCATTAGCAAGTAAGTGGAATGTTCTGTTTTGCCGACCACGGCAAACGTTTAACTTAACAGTTTAACAGCTGTTCGCTAAACGAACGGGGCTTACGCCACCTTGTGCATCGCTCTGATTGGTTGTAGTGCTATCCAACTGCGTGCAGTCAGTGGCATTTGAAATGCACGAGTAGGAGCCGCCCCTTGAGTTGGAAATTACTATTGATCGTGGCCAGACCCTCTATCTTTCAAGATATCACGGTCTGGATTTCCAGGCTAATCCTATGTAGCATAAATAAATAAATAGTTTAGAAATCGGTTCATCCTAGCCTGAGAAAAGGCAGAAAGAGTGTTTTATGGTCTCACCGTCTAACCCTACATTTTACCATGCGTGACATCACACATGGTAAAATGTAGGGTTAGGGTTAACAGGACAGCTGGGCCAAGGGAAGACTGAGGAAAGACTGATGGAAGAAAAACGATGATAGAATAATGATAGAACGCTGGTTCTGTATTGGTGAAGTATTCCTTTAAGTCTATCCAAATTACTACTGTCTTACGATCGTCTTTAGTTTGGGCTGCAACTAAGATTTACATCGTTATTTTTTCAAATCTTTATTTTTAACCTTTATTTATACAGATAAATCCCATTGAGACCTGCGACTCTTTTACAAGGGAGACCTGTTCCCAGTCACTCACACACACACACACACACACACACACACACACACACACACACACACACACACACACACACACACACACACACACACACACACACACACACACACACACACACACACACACACACACACACACACACACACACACACACACACACCTAGTTACAGAGTTTACTGTGACATAGAAAATAATGATTATATTATTAATCATATCAACAACTGATGAGGAAAATTATTATCAATTCAGAGGAGAGCCACTCACGTCATCGAGGTCCTTGCTCGCTTTCTTGGGCGCCTTCAGTGGTTTCTTCTTGCCTCCTGAAGACATCAAATACAAAAACGAATTATTTAAATAGCTCAAATTGTCTATTAAAAAAAGAGGAGCTGTGCAATCGTACAGCGTGAACAAGATCATAAACTGTGCTATGATATAAAGATCTGGAAAATGTGTTTAAAAAAAAAGATGCTACTGTTTATTTTGAAAACTGCAACGTCATAAAAGGATTGATAAAAACCGGCTCCCATGTCTTTGCATTTTTAAGACGAAAGGAAGAGATTTCAGGCCTTATTTTCTAGATTAATTAATTCAACACCTTTTCAAATGATGTATAGGAACCTTGTCCTTCGATACAACGGCTTTAAATCATACAATGAATACTAGTTTTGCGCGTAAATAACAACTAGAAAGGGGCAAAACAATAGTCCTGGTTTTGTCTTAATGCTCACGTAATGGAGGATAATTTATTAGCCGAATGTTGCAGACGGTCGCAGTGACTAGAACGTTGTTTAAATATATTGTCTCTCATTTATATCGCTGCCTACAACATAAAAAACAATTATTTATAGATTGTTCAATCTAGTTTGGTCATAGAAGGAGCACGCGCCCTCTTCAGCAGCCGTTGGAAGCTAAACGTCTGCATTGTGTTACGTTAAATGATCTTTTCAGACGACCTGAATGTGTTACCAATGAATTGAACCAACTGCTTACCTTCTCTGCCTGACATTTTGTTGAGAAGTTGGTCTCAGCGGATTGAAGTATAAGAAATAAACGTATTCTTGTCGCAGCTACAATCGCTTGTCTTTCTTGATCCGCGCTGTAAGGACCCTGAACCGCTCTGACCCGGAAATAGAAGGCTGTGATATGCCTGAGCGAAAAGTCACCCGGTTGTTTCATTTGACACATTTGACATCAGGATGCTAACTACTTAGCCTAAAACATTGGATACATCATGTGACATGTGTGCTTCGACAACATTGAATAAACAAGGTATATTGATTTTTCTTATAGCGTGCTTTATGCCGAGTCGATCACAATATTATTTACAGACTTTTGACACGACTATGAAGTTAGTTTACCTCTAGCTGTCACTGTTAGCAACATGGAGCTACCATGAAGCTAGTTGGGAAAACAAAACTAAAGTCAGTTAACCTTGGTACATCTGTCATATATGTTATTCTTATTTAGTTAGGCCCTCTATACTGTACATTATCCTTCTGTCGGTTTGGTTATTCATATGATTTAACTGTCAGTATTTATGGCATATTGATTATTTTAATGGCAGTTGATTCCCTATGGTTGGTTCATTCATTATGTGTCAGACATGTACAAATATACAATAAGTCCATGATGTCGTCTAAATCTATTTCGATACAGCAGCAAAAGGGACAAAGTAGAAGAGAAAAAGGCATAATAAATGGCAAACAAATATTAAATAAATATAAAAAAGTATAGCCTACAGGGATTTAATGGACATTGAACAGTGAGAAGATAAAGTCCATATTAGTCATGGGTTTGACCCCCAGGTTGTTAACTCTGTAGGCTCTTGTAATACTGAAGTTGGCAAGTTGTGTTTTATAGATGTTTGATCTATTGTTTCCACTAGGTGTAAGTTATAACATTTCATACAAATTGAAGTCGTATGAATGTGTGTGTGAATGGTAACGTGTAAATGGCAATGGGAACAGGTCTCCCTTGCAAAAGAGTCTCCAGTCTCAATGGGATTTACCTAGCCTGGCGCTACCAGACCATCGTACTTAATTTCATTTGTACAGAAGGTCTGGAAGTGCTGTAATTGGCAAACGTTCACTCACTTGGAGGCAGAGGTGGGCAGAGTAGCCAAAAAATGTACTCAAGTAAAAGTAAGTTACTTTAAGATTATAATTACTCAAGTAGAAGTAAAAGTACTCATAAAAATTATTACTCAAGTAAGAGTAAAAAAGTATGCAGTGAAAAGACTACTCAAGTACTCAAGAGTACAAGTAGGCCTACTGAATTACTCTGGATTTATTTTTGAAATATACAGAGCAACACAAACGGTACAGAATAGACACGAACATAATATAAAACAGCAATGTTCAAGTAAAGATATGTTAAATAACATAATTTTAAATAAAACAATAAATAAGGTATTTAAAAATCAAATGAATAACCCTTGAACTCAAACAATAATAAATTAATTATCTGCCAAATTAAATACATAACCCTTCAAATAAAATTATAATAAATTAGGCTTGTCCAAAATTATATTAATTAAAACCAATACACTTATAACACTGTTGCAATTGTTTTGCACATACACATTTTAAAACAAATTCCTACAATATGTCACTGGCCCTGAGAAAATTATCTAGGTTGGGTTTAGCCCCAAAAATATAAAACACACAAAATTAAACTTCATTACACATCAAAACCTGCTGGCACACTCACTTAACGTATGAAACTACAGAGTGGCTGAACAAAGAGACCACTCTCAGACTTTCACACAGCCAGACTGGGGCATGCGAAGTGAGTAGGCTACAGGGAGAACAGGGGCCTGTTTCAGGTAGCTGGTTTTGAGGCAACCCAGAGTTTGTTCGCTCTGAGTTGGTGGAAACTCTGGGTTTTCCGTTTCAGGTATCAGGTTCAGTGCAACCGAGAGTCAGTTACTGCGGCAACATACGCCGTGGGTTTAACCTGCTGGATAGGTGGTTAGACCTACCCGAGTTTGTTTTCACTTTACGCTGCAGCTCCGACTGAAGAAAGAGTGTCACTGTCACACGCGTCCCTGTACAGTTTGAAGCAAAATCACTCCATAGAAATCTCCATCGGGATGTTTTTATCATTTCCTGATGATTTTACGTTTGACCAATCATTTATCTGATCAGTAGCCTTGTTCTCAGCCCTCGGTCCGTTCATATAGGCGGCCACCTTACACATCGTGACATGCTCTACATTCAGATTAATAAACCTATTTGTAGCCTATTGTATGTTTTTTAACGTCTGTGCCACTGAACAGATTTATGTCAGGTGGATTCATGTAACGCTGCGGCTGCACGCGATCGTTGTAGTTCACTTGTGCGATCCTAAAGTCACAGACAAGCCTCGTTAAATAGCCTAATATGAATATAAAAATGATATAATAATTTAAACTGTGATCACTTGAGGAAAATGGATCTGGTAATAAATCAATCAGGCTCTTCAATGGAAACTGTCACCTAATGTGTCTTGACGTTAATGTATTTCACTCCCCATTTAAAAGAAGCGACAGTCTGTTCTGTTTACTGCACAGTAGGCTTTAGGCACTGTAAGCAATGCTGTGCCGCGCCAGCTTTATTACTTTACAGCTGATATGCGTAACTTTTTAAAATAGACTATGGCTTCTCATACGGAAGCGAAATGATTATCTTGACAAAAAATGTTTGCTCTGTTTTTTTTCTGAATTGCCGAGGAGATTAGATCAGAGTTATGAGACAATATCCCGTTAATTCTTCTCCATAGGCTACCATAAGCTCATTCGTTAATATTTCTAACTCTAGTGGGAGGAGCGGAGATTTCTTTTTTTCTTTTTTGAGAAGTGGAGAAATGGGAGGATCAATCATTTGTTTCTTCTGTTTCCATGGTGAATCATGTTATCAGCGATCCATTGACGATGGCTTTTATGCACACGCTCCACCCAGAGTGAACACGCTCAGAGTTGATAAACCCAACGCTGATCCACTGTTCTGAAACCGAAAACCCGGAGTTGCTTATCAACCCAGAGTATGTAAAACCAGCTACCTGAAACAGGCCCCAGGACGTGTCAAAGAAGAACAGTTTCTCTGTAATTGCGAGTGTGTGGGAGTCTGTGTCACTGTGATTGTGTGATTGTTATTTTGTGAGTTAGTGTGATTGAGAGCTTGCGAGTGTGTGAGTTTGTATTTGAGGCCAGGGGTGTGGCTATTGCTCCTCGGAATCAGCGGTTTCTTCCATTTTCTCGACTCACCCAGATAGTCGGTAAAATATGCGTTTAACCTACATGGCACGGCCACGGACACAACATCGGTGCGGAACCGCAGCCTTTAAAAAAGTCCGCGGACATTGTTGAGCCCATGGTTGAGCACTATGACAACATGACAACACTTGTCATGTGACTGAAGTGGCTGCATTTGATTGGCAAGCTTTTGTAATGTGGTTTTTATTGGTTGAAATAGTCACGTGATAGAGATGTTGGCTGAAGACGTCCCCGGGGAAAGAAATCATGAGAGAAATAGCTCTCGCATGTAATAAATAAAATATATTAAAAAATAAGGTAACGACCGTCACGTAGCCAAATGGAACGGCGTAAAAGTACCGTTCTTTCTTCAGATATTTACTCAAGTAAAAGTAAAAGTATGTTGCAATAAAACTACTCCTAAAATTACAATTTATTCAAAAAGTTACTCAAGTATTTGTAACGGAGTAAATGTAGCGCGTTACGACCCACCTTTGCTTGGAGGCGGGTGTCTGTTGAAGTTTAAAACTATTGGATCTGCGCAGTGCCACTCTGGATTATCCAACCAATCGCATAACGTTTGGTCGTGAGCCGGCTGTTGACGGTGCGTTCAGGGAACTCGGAAATTTCCGACTTCACTACATATTGTAGTCTATGGATCTACCGGTACCTGGCAACGGTAACTTGCTAGAGCCTAACGTTTAGTTATTTGGATGAGAAAGGTTGTAGGCGTCCATACTTTCCCGAGCAGATGCACTGAAACACAGACAGGTCGGAACTCGGAACTAACAAGTCGGAAGTTTCCGAGTTCCGAGCGTAAGGGAACGCAGCAGTCAACTGAAACTGGAGCGTGACTTCGACCCTCATCGTTCTCAGCCACTTCCTCTGTTCGCTGATTGGATACTCAGAAATCTGTTCGGAAAAATCTCACTAATACGCCCCACCACCAGACTGACTACTGAAGGGAAAATGAAATTTTGGCGGAAGTAGGTAGGCGGGCGGAGCCAGGCTAGGATTTACCTGTATAAATTAATGTTTAAATAATGAAATAATAATAACTGTGTAAATCTTAGTTGCATCCCAAACTAAAGAGGATCATCATTAACACAACAGAACAGCTCAATCCAATAATAAACGAGATGCCTTTTTTTTTTTTTTTTTAACCTTTATTTATACAGGTAAATCCCATTGAGTCCGAAGACTCTTTTGCAAGGGAGACCTGTTTTCCTTTCCCACGTTACCATTCACACACACACATTTACACCGATAGCAGGCTAACTATCGACATTCACACGAGGCAAGGTGGGTGAAGTGTCTTGCCCAAGGACACAACAACTATGACACAGGTGGCAGGGCGGGGATCGAACCTCCAACCCTTTGATCATCGGCCGACCCGCTCTACCACCTGAGCCACAGTCGCCCCAACATGTATAGTTGATCAGTCTTATTTTGTTACTGTACTTCTCCCAGGTGCCTGTCCCAGTGTTGGCTGTGTCGCTGAAAGTGAAAGTGAATCTCTAACAGTCTTCTGACTCCTGCTCTTCCTTCAATGAGGTACGTGAGCACAGTGTAGTCCAAGGTGACCTGAGATTTTTCAGCTGGATCGACATATACAATCCCGGAAAAAAATGAAGAGACCAGTCTGGATTTTTCTTCAATCTTCATCTCTACATTACTTATTGAAAATGCTCTTAATGACAATATTTTAATTGGGAATTTGGTAGAAATGTTTGTCAGTAGTTTATATTATAAAACCAAAATGTTCATTCTACTCAAACTATATGCCTATAAATAGTAAAACGAGAGACACTGAATATTTGGAGTGGTCTCTTGATTTTTTCCAGAGCTGTATATTAACACAGACGTGAAGCTGGGTTTAGTTTAGTTTAGTTTATATTTCACATACTGTAACAATACTAAAACACATAGTGACGATTATTAAACATAAAACTAAGCGGTTGAATATTGGATGCAACACAATAAAAAAAAATCTAAAAATAAAAACCCAATGGAATAACATTGTCATTACATCTTGACTGTATTAGGTGCAGAGGAGCCCAAATAACAGACTATAGAAATCACTGCTAACATGTAAACTAGCATTGTATTATACCATGGAAAAAACAAACAAAGGATTAACGTGTTCTTGACTGTGTTAGGTACAGAGGATAATAATAAAAAATTTAAATAAATCAATAAAAAAATACAAAGGATAACATTATCATTACATCTTGACTGTATCAGGTACATGAAAAAAAAATTAAATAAAAAAAAAAATAATGAAAAAAAAATTAAAATAATAATTAACAATATTTTGACTGTATTAGGTACAGAGGGGCCCGGATCTGCCTCTGGGCTCATGGCTCGTGCTGTCTGTCTCAGCCCGTGTCTCTGTCCTGGAGAATCTCTCTGGTCCGAAGATACAGCGCCCAACCTCCGCCACCTGTTACCCCTCCACCGCCACCCGTTACCCCACAAAAACCCATTTCCCCCCCACCCACTGACCCTGTTACCCCCCCTCCCACTGACCCCCTCCCATCTGAAGAGAAGGGCAGAGCTGAGGTGGTAAAGGAACGTGCCGTGGCTGCTATACAGGTAAAAGAAAAAACCCCGGCATACACAATGGTAATTTTTAAAGATAATTTTTTTTGGCATTTTCAAGCTTTATTAGATAGTACAGAGTTGAAATGGGGAGACAGAGAAAGAGAGAGAGAGAGAGAGGGGGATGACCTGCAGTAAAGGTCCACAAGTCGGATTTGAACCCGCAACCAGGGCCATCGTATAGGGGGTAAAGGTTATGACGATTATAAGGGCCCACAGCCAGCTAGGGCCCACACAGCCCCCAGTAGAATCTATGACAAAATGATCATGCATACAGTGAACTAATATATTGTGAGGGCAGATTTATTTGTAACTATCTAATGGATCTGTTTTCCATATGTATATCACATCAGTTTAACACATGTGACTTTCCTCTAAGAATGTGCTGACAAAACAGTTGTTTAAACTATTTTAAGGTTTATTGTGGCTGACCACAATAAACCCCTGAGACCTGTTTACTCTATTAACCACCTGTTAGTTGACACCCCCGTTGTTGAAGGGGGCCTTTAAGTTCTCTGTCTGACCAAAAGATAGTGTCAGTCCTGTCGGGGGCTGACCATGCAGGCTGGACCTTTACTCTGTAACTCTGTTGTTTTGTCTTATTGTATTATGTAATTAAATTCTCTGTGAGTTTAGTCTTCTATTACAGAATGTCGGAAATATAAAATTTCCCCAACATATATAATCATACGAATGAGTCCGAATTTAAACAAAGCCACAAGTCATACAATATTCAAATTTTATTCATTTCAATAACCCCCTTGGCCCCTTCTTAAAAAATGGTTTGGTCCACCCCGCGGTTCGTTCTTCCTCATTGGAATTAAGTGAGCGCGAGCGAACTCCAGCAGGCGAGGATGCCCCCAAAAAAGCACAAGTTCGCACACCAGAAAAGAGTTGAGAAGGCCAGGAGTATGAGCAGCAGAGCAGGGGCCCAGGACATCAGACACTTTTTTTCTAAGAATGGTGAGAGTAAAACTACAGAGGGAGGCTGAAACAATTAGCCTGCTACTGGTTCATTCATAACATTACCTTTGACGGGGCGCAGGCTGGAGCCTACGTTAGCTGTCATCTGGCCGCGCTACACTCTGATCAAGTCGCCAGTTCATTAAAAAAATTAAATAAAAAAAAAAAAAGTTGCCAGTTCATTGTAGAGCAACGGTTCCTACAGTAACTATAACTGAACGTTACTACTACAGTGACTATGTGTTTCACACATATTACTGTCTGACAGTGCTCCAGTAGCCTATGCGCCCATTCAGAGGCTGCATTGAATTGTATTATGACGCATTCAACTTCTACTCGGTAATTATGAGCATCTGAAGATGGTCAGTTACGTTCAGGGCCGTCGGACTGCGGACAGGCTTGGGGGGGCCAAAGGCAGAGGGGGGCTGCACCCACAAAAAATAAAAACTTATTTTTTTAATTTTTAATTTTTTTTACTGGCTCAATATAGGCCCTTGATCTTTGAAGGCCCCGAAAAATGTTATTTAGGGAAAAAAAACAGATCAATTTGTTATTTTTTAAATAACATTGTTCGGGGCTACGAAGATCAGGGGCCTATATTGGGCCATTAAAAAATACAAACGAAGGGAAAAAATTTCCGAAGCTGACTGGATTTTTTAAACATGTACATTTCTTCTTTCTGCTTTTTGGTCATTCTGTGTCTATAAATTGTTCCAGAAAATAGTACTAAATAGCTTACATAGGAAACAGTTGATTTAGCCTTAGTTTTCTTCTCAAAGTGCACCAGACTGATGAATTTTACTTTAACATTTTAAAACATTTCTTCCGGGGGAGCATTCCCCCGGACCCTCTTAGAAGGTCCAGGTACCACGACACAGTCTCCCAAATTCCTGTGAGAAACACTGTGTGTGTGCATGTTTATTAAGAGTCATTAGACTAGGGGTTGTGTTCAAGTACGCGTAATGATTTGGTCATTCATCAATAGAAACGTGTTGTTATCTGGCTCAGAGAGTGACCAGTCACTCATACGTTTTGGACTATAGACAAACATAGCTTTTACATGTTTGTATTGTAAGACCGCCTGTCAGAGGGCCCATCAGGACTTCCTGTATAGGGGCCCAGAATGTGGTGCAACGCCCCTGCCCGCAACCACTGCAATGAAGGCAGGGCCCGATATGGTACGCGCTCTATCCACTACGTCAGTGGTTGCTGGTTCAAATCCGACCCGTGGACCTTTACTGTCTGCAGGCCATACTGCCTCTTTCTCTCTGTCTCCCCATTTCAACTCTGTACTATCTAATAAAGCTTGAAAATGCCAAAAAATTAATATCACAACCCTTTCAAAACACATTTTATTTATTTATTGTTTTCAACATATGGATTTTTGGAGCTAGAAATCTATACACATATCACAAAGATGTAACCCTAATATAACAACACTGTCCCCTCTGTCTTCCAGCATGCGGGGGAGGTGGGCTGGCAGTGGGGTCAGAGATCGGCTCAGACGGCCAACGCTTCAGTCAGCTACTGGTGGGAGAGATACGAGGAGTTTGTCGGTCTCAACGAAGTCAGGGTCGCCCAGAACAAAGTCAATGAGGTCAGTTGTGTGTGTGTGTGTGTGTGTGTGTGTGTGTGTGTGTGTGTGTGTGTGTGTGTGTGTGTGTGTGTGTGTGTGTGTGTGTGTGCGTGTGTGTGTGTGTGTGTGTGTGTGTGTGTGTGTGTAAGAAACTTTGAAAATCCTGGTTGTTTTGTTTGTGCCTATGCCTATTAATACTCAGTGAAAACAACCAATGTGACTTTTTACACGGATTAGACCTTTTACATGGACTTTTTTAGCACTTTATAATGCACAGCAATACCTTTTTTACATGGTTTTTATCTTTAAAAGTGTTGTGAGTTAATCCTCGTGTGTGTGTGTGTGTGTGTGTGTGTGCGTATTGTTTGTTTGTGTGTGTGTGTGTGTCTGTCTGTCTGTCTGTCTGTCTGTCTGTCTCTCTCTCTCTCTCTCTCTCTCTCTCTCTGTGTCAGGCGGAGGCAGCCTTCATGGTTGCCCGGGGGATGGTGCGTGAGGCCCATGGCAGCCTGGAGTCTCTGCAGGTCAGACTGAAGGAGGTGAGAGACAGACTGGACCGAGTCTCCAGAGAGGAGGCTCACTACCTGGAGCTCGCCACGCAGGAGCACAAACTACTGCAGGTTAGTGTGGGGGTGGGGGGGGGTGTGTGTGTGTGTGTGTGTGTGTGTGTGTGTGTGTGTGTGTGTGTGTGTGTGTGTGTGTGTGTGTGTGTGTGTGTGTGTGTGTGTGTGTGTGTGTGTGTGTGTGTGTGTGTGTGTGTGTGTGTGTGTGTGTGTGTGTGTGTGTGTGTGTGTGTGTGTGTGAGGGTGAGAGAGAGTGTGAGAGAGTGTGAGTGTGAGTATCTGTGTGTAAGTGTGTGTGTGTGTGCATGTGTGTGTGTGTAGGGGGGGTGTGAGTGTGAGTGTGTGTGTGTGTAGGGGGGGTGTGAGTGTGAGTGTGTGTGTGTGTGCCATTTATTTCATATTGTTGACGATAGTATAAGGTTAGATGAGGCCAATTAAAAATTTGCATTAAAAACAGTTGGTGAAAAGACGACAGTTGTATTTTAGTGTTCAAATCCAGATAGTTTTAGGTAAGGAAAAGAAACCAAAGATTTATTCTGTGGGATTCTCTGTGGCACAATGCAACACTTCCAATGTAACCATTGACTGATAAAGTAACACTTAACTTATCTCTCTCTTGTCCCTGCAGGAGGAGCGTCGGTTGCGTACGGCGTATGAGAACGCAGAGGGATCAGAGAGAGAGAAGTTTGGTCTGTTCTCTGCCGGCGTGAGGGAGAGCCATGAGAAGGAGAGAGCCCGGGCAGAGCGCACTAAGAACTGGTCCATCATCGGCTCAGTGCTGGGGGCGCTGATCGGAGTCATGGGCTCCACATACATCAACAGGGTCCGGCTGCAGGTACGAATGGGGATGATTTATTCACTTTTCTTTTTTATTTATTATAATTTTTTTTTTAAAGATATTTTTTTGGGCATTTTTATGCTTTATTGACAGTGCAGAGAGACAGAGGTGAAATGGGGCAGAGAGGGGAGTGACATGCAGAGAACGACCGCGGGTGGGAATCGAACCCGGGTCTGCTGCTGGGCCCGGCCCGGGAGGGGGACGCCTTACCAACTGAGCTAAAGGCGCCCCCTTTTGATTTATTTTTTATTTTATTTTTTATTTTTATTTTTATTTTTTGGGGGATTTATTAGTATATTATCTATTATTGACTAATTATTTGTTTTTATAAGAATTATTTATTATTATTGTTTATTAGCTGATTTTCTTTTTTAAAGGTGAGAATGGATGGTGGGAGATATATGTACTTATGGTGTTCATTCTAGTTGTAACTTTTTAGAGCTATAATACACTAGGAGTCATGGGCTCAACATACATCAGAATGGGGTTGATTCATTCCCCCATTTTTTTATTTTTATATATAAATATTTTTATTTTGTATTATTTTTTATATACATTTTTTATGATTATTATTATTATTATTATTATTATTATTATTATTATTATTATTATTATTATTATTATTATTATTATTATTTATTCATTATTTATTGTTTGGATTTTTTTTATAAGAACAAAAACACAAGTGAACACACAAACAGAAGACAACATAAAATAAACAGCTAACATGGCGTACTCTACATAAAAGGTTTATAAAACATTATTTAAATTAAAGGTAAAATATTTTGGGGCGCCCTTAGCTCAGTTGGTAGGGCGCCCAGCAGCAGACCCGGGTTCGATTCCCGCCCGCGGTCGTTCTCTGCATGTCACTCCCCTCTCTGCCCCATTTCACCGCTGTCTCTACACTATCAATAAAAAGCATAAAAATGCCCAAAAAAATAAATAAATAAATAAAAAAAAGGTAAAATATCAAGCAGAAAATTAAAGGTGAAGTAAGCGGTTTATTTATGTTAATATACGTGTTAAAATCGCTCTATATTAATACAGTGATCACTTACATAGTGTGCGCGTTTTATAACTCCGATCTCTCAGTCACCCGCTCTGCATGTAACCGGCAAATTTTTTGGGGATCCAACAACCTGATATCCATTTAGAAGAGAGAACGCTACAAACCGGCACCCGTCTCACTGCCGGTGCACGCCAGAGCGACAGATGGGTGAATGTTTATGCGCCTACAACGGCGGAGCAGGTAAAAATCCTTCCCAATGTCTGTTTTGATGGTTTTTATCATGTTTTATCGCACTTACGGATCTGAGATGACGCTAGATAACTTTCTGCTTGTAGACCGCAGTGCATTAATGTGGTGACGTGGGGACGAGCGAGGGGACTGCTAACTGCAGTAACTGACAGGAAGTTAGCTAAAAGAACCATTTCGCTTACAGCACCTTTTTGAAACTCAAAAAGGTGTCATGCAGGTCACTTCAGCGCTGCGATTCATTTACTTTTTGAACTACGATATTGAGAAAAAAAAATCTGTGGCCAGTTTGTTTGGGTTTAAAGATGAAATAAATTTGACTTTGACTTTAACTTAAAGTTGGGGTGGAGGATTTGGGGAGAAAATGGCAGTTGGGATAGAGATTCGAATTCAAATACCTCAACCGCTGCACTTGTTCTCTTTGGTCCCTCCCCTATGGTCCCTCCCTGACACGCTCTACACCAACAAAGTCGTGCCAAAGTGAATGGACAGTCTCAACAGCCAATAAGAACAGAGAATCGGAGCCTCACTCTGATTGGTCAAAGTGTACAGCTCATGTTAACTTTGACCAATCAGAAATCATATACCCCAGCTTTAACCAAACCCCCCCCCTCCCCCTCTCCTCTCATCTTTTAGGAGCTGAAGACTTTACTACTAGAGGCCCAGAAAGGTCCCGAGAGTCTCCAGGACGCGCTGAGAGTTCAGGCCGGAAACCACCGGTCCCAACAGGACGAACTGAGATCGCTCATCGACAGCTTTAGACTGGCTCTCACTGACACATCCACACAACAACAGAAAGACAAAAACACACTTCAAATCAAGCCAGCCATTCCCATTCCAGCCATGCCTACCGTGCCTCTTTCAGCCTTAAAAGACCTCCAAACGGGCTCCGAAAAGACAGTGTCCCTATTGGAGGCTATCCCGAAACATATGGGACATTTGGAGGAAGGAATCGGGAGAGTTGAAGACGAAATATTGTCAATGAGGAAAATTTTGGAGACGAAATCGGAAGTTGAATTGAAGGCTAGTCCTCCTGTGCCCATAGCAACGCCACCACTGACAGTAGTAGAGAGGCCAGAGAAAACCGACCAATGGGAGGCTGAGGTGGTTGTTAGGCGATTGGAGGAGACACAGAGGACACTGGGAGAACGAATCAAAACGAACAATGTTTATAACGCTGTGTTTACGTACACGGCAACAGCTATTACCATCTCTGCTGTTTACCTGCTGCTACGAGGAAGCGCTTAGAACTCTATACAGCTCTGGAGAAAATGAAGAGACCACTCCAAATGTTCAGTGTCTCTTGTTTTACTCTTTAGAGGCATATGTTAGAGCAGAATGAACATTTTGGTTTTATACTATAAACTACTGAGAACATTTCTACCAAATTCCCCCCAAAAATATTGTCATTAAGAGCATTTCCATTGAGTTGATGTAGAGATGAAGATTTAAGAAAAATCCAGAGTGGTCTCTTATTTTTTTTCCAGAGCTGTATATACCACCAGTTGGAGTGACTATAAGATGCATTTTCCTCAAAAGAAATCGAATATTGGGCCTTTGGTTAATGGTTGACCAACAGTTGAGAATCTTAAAAATTTGAATTCAATTCATTCCATGATGTTAAACAGAATAAGATAGTAGCAAGTATTCCATGTTAAGAATTTAGAAGTAGAGAATGTTTGGCATTTCTTCTTGATCCAGATGTATTTTAGATAAATGATCTAATTGATTAAGAGTTTCAGCATTTCACAGACCTCCCCGTTTAGTATTTCCGAACTTTTAATTATTATTTTTTTTTTTTAACCTTTATTTATACAGGTAAATCCCATTGAGTCCGAAGACTCTTTTTTAAGGGAGACCTGTTTTCCTTTCCCACGTTACCATTCACACACACATCCATACACCGATAGCAGGCTAACTATCGACATTCACACGAGGCAATTTGGGTGAAGTGTCTTGCCCAAGGACACAACAACTATGACACAGGTGGCAGGGCGGGGATCGAACCTCCAACCTTTTGATCATCGGCCGACCCGCTCTACCAACTGAGCCACAGTCGCCCCAAATTTCCAGAATTAATGCATTTTTCCTGATAAATTGCTGAATAGATAGTCTCTGACACTTGTGAATCTGGAAAGCACTGAATAAAAATATCAGCTAAAGACCTAAAGGGGCAACCACCACTATATAACTAAACCTTGTGCTTTGTCTGGCACTCTGTACCTGCTGTCCAAATACACTGAAATACAGGGATATACTGTAAGAAAATTAAAAAAATACATGTTTATTTGCCAACTATGACCACTTCGAAATCAGCACCCATGAAGGGATTGAGGCATAACTTTAAAATGGACTGCACTTACATTGCTTTGCCTCTCATACACTCAATGGTATAGCAGCAAACGCAGTGGTTGCAAGCTAACTTTTTGGAGAAATTATGGGTTCAGTGTCTCTTTGCCCAGGGACACTTCGACATGTGTCAGGGAGGCAGGGGATCGAACCACCGACCCTTCAATCAGTGGACCACCTCCTTTATTTAGCTATTGGTTATCTAATTTAAACGTAAGGTGTTTAACTGATGATGACGAACCGTAATTAATAATATATATAAGTGGCAAAGTTAGTCCTGTACCAAGTGGGTTTTAAACTCAGTTGACCAGCACAATAGTCACACTTGATTTTTTTCTTTTCCGACTTGTTAGGTAAATTCATGATAACCTAATGTAGTTTTGGCTGCTGATTTATCTATATGAAATTGTTCACAAGATAAATATATATTAACACTTTTAGGAGCAATAATGTACAACTAAATGACTTGTAACTTTTCATTAATGTATTGAAACATTGCCTTTAAGCCCTGCTGTGCTCACTGTTATTTAAACGAAAAATAAATTAAATATAATTCCTGACTACTCAAGAAAATGTAGAGACCAGTCTGGATTTTTCTTAACTCTTCATCTCTACATTACTATTGAAAATGCTCTAAATGTCAATATTTTTATTGTGAATTTGGTAGAAATGTTGTCAGCAGTTTATATTTTAAAACCAAAATGTTCATTCTACTCAAACGTATGCCTATAAATAGTAAAACAAGAGACACTGAACATTTGGAGTGGTCTCTTAATTTTTTCCAGAGCTGTATAATTACGGACTACTCAAGAAAATGTAGAGACACTTTAACAGAGTTCTGTCGACTCTTTAATCTCCTGCGGTACTTGAAGGTGTTGTTGTGTGTTTCCATGGTGATTGTTGGACGTTTGTCATTTGATTGACCGTGTGCACTGAGATGGATAATGACCTCTGTGTAATAAAGTGATTTCTCTGCTGAAAGACTCAACTGTATTAACAACCACAAATCACAATATCACACACACACACACACAGACACACACGCACACACACACAAAAACACACACACAGACACACACAAACACACACACACAAAAACACACACTCACACGCACACACACACACACAGACAGACAGACACGCACGCACACACACACACACACATTAACACATGATTTATTAGAAACATCTTTGA
>NC_137233.1:5479942-5482442 GCF_949987685.1 Ammodytes marinus | reverse complement strand
AGTTTATGCTTTCTATGTTGTGTAACATCATTATTTCCTGTACGACAATTTGTTTTTCTTTTACATGTTTCGAAACAAAAAAATCAATCAATGTTTATGAGTCCAATGGAACCTGGATCCCTGTAAAGTTGACCAGTTTAAATTGTAGACTCACTTTTTGTTGCATTGGCCTTTAACAAAAGTTGAGACTTTGACACTCCTCCCTTTGTTTCCCTCATGTATCTTATATGTTGTTTTGTATTGTGTCTTGTTCAGCACTTTGGTCAACTGATGGTGTTTTTAAATGTGCTGTAGAAATACATTTTACTTTGGCTTTAACTGCCTTACACTTCACTGAGTAGCCGACAGCTGTGTGTGTGTGTGTGTGTGTGTGTGTGTGTGTACCAGCTCAGCCTCTGTGAATGTACATGACAGGACATTCTGTACATCTTCATAATGAGTTTGCATATTACATACTTGTTCCTGCATGTCTGCCTGTCTGTCTGTCTGTCTGTCTGTCTGTCTGTCTGTCTGTCTGTCTGTCTGTCTGTCTGTCTGTCTGTCATTTTTCTTTTTTTTTTTTTCTTTTAATAACCAGTTACTGCGGGTTTCCCCCACTCTCCAAAAGCATGCAGGGGGAGGCAAAAAAAATTGATTTAATGTTTTTTTTTTTTTTTTTAAGGCATGAATGTATGTTATTAAAGAGAGAGAGAGAGAGAGAGAGAGAGAGAGAGAGAGAGAGAGAGAGACAGAGATAGAGAGAAAGAGATAGAGAGAAAGAGAGAGACAGAGATAGAGAGACAGAGACACACACGCACGCACGCACACACACACACACAGCTTTTATTTGGGACAGTTTGGATTTAGGTCGGATGTCCATTTAACATCGGTTCTGTTTTTTTGCATATACTACTGTACATTACAGTATCATGGAGAACATAAGAAAAATATGTCAAAGTCATATGATCGATAAATAGAAAATGAACAATAACCTCAGCTGCACTATTTTGGTTGGGCTCACATTCCCACAGCACTGTGTTCCTGAAATTGCAGTCAGTTTAAGAGCTCCATATGGTCTTTTAAACACAATTTGTCAAATCATTCTATCCTAAAGCAAATAATGCAGAGGTTGTGTGCAGAGGGACAGCCCCCGTTCTGTGACTGTGTCCTAATCATGTGACGATGAAAAGGCAAATTGTGACTCTGTAGTTCATGTTCACCTTAAACTTGAATCCTTTATCACCATGAACAATTACAAAAGCAGGATTAAGGACTATTTAACCGCAAACTGTACATGCCCGGTTACCGAACACTGACTTACTGCCAATGAGATTGATGCTTTGTGACTTTTTATTTTATTTTAATTTTTTTATTGTGTTTTGTGTCTTGTTTTAAGTGTGAAATTTTGTTTTTTTTAATGTGAATCTTTTATGTTTTTATGCTGCCTCCTTCTTGGCCAGGACAGATTTTGAATCTCAATGAGTATATTCCTGGAAAAATAAAGGTTAATAAAAAAATTAAAAAATAAAATGTGATTTTCATCTGATACATATGTTTACAACACCAGTAGAGTGTAGAGTAAAGTTGTATAGTCGTAAGGTCATAAAAATGTCTAAACGTTAATCCTTATTGTCCTGTTATCTCTGTGGGGCAAAATAACTCACTGATAATTACATGATGAAGGCGGAAAAATTGTCCCAACGATTTTGGATGCAAATACAATACAGTCACAAGTTGGTCACAATTAAACCTGCAGTGTGTAGAATTTTTGTAGAAAGTAATTATAATATCCATAAGTACATTTAATTTAGTGCATAATAGCTGAAAAAAATGTTTTGAATTAAAAAGGGTCTCATATATGTCCATATTTCTGCACATTTTGGACCAAGGCCTAGTGCCGCCATCTTGAAAGTGTCATAGTTGGAATGTCATCAGGTGCATTGTTTAAAATTTAGAATTGTTCTTGTCCTTGAAGGCCACTGTAGCTTCTGTTATTATTCGAAAGGGTTGGGGTTACCCAGGGAGCGTTGCATTCTAGAACTTTGTAGAACTTTCTTGATGATGTCATACACACTGCACCTTTAAAGGTGGAGTCAGTGATTCTGAGAACGCTTGTTGTAAAAATCGCTTTTTGTCAAAATCAGTGAATATATGATCTGCTTCCGGTCCGACCTATGTGTGTTTGTGTGTGTGTTAGTGTTTTTGTGTGTGTGTGTGTGTGTGTGTGTGTGTGTGTGTGTCTGTGTATGTTTGTGTGTGTGTTGGTGTTTTTGTATATGTGTGTTTTTGTGTGTGTGTGTGTGTGTGTGTGTGTGTGTGTGTTTGTGTGTGTGTATGCTGAAAGAAATCCAGTGTTAGTACACAGCCTAGGCTCTGTAGACAGTTTGTTATCAAATGAGGCCCACCGTAGCTAGCAACATTCCAGTTTACAGAGCCTAGGCTGTGTATTAACATTTGGATCGTGAGGAGATATTCACTGATGTTGACAAAAAGTTATTTGAACATTTGCCTCTGTGTGTGT
>NC_137233.1:5472442-5477442 GCF_949987685.1 Ammodytes marinus | reverse complement strand
CGACAGGTGACTAGCTTAACCTTGTGAGTATAGCGTTTAGCTCTTACTACTGAAAGTGGTGCATCTGTTTAACCACTGACAAAAATTGCACAGGACTTTACCCTGTGGCTTACAAGCTCAGATGTCAAACTACTCCCTTATACATACAGCTGATCCTTGTCAGGGTGGATAGCGAAGTGTACTGGATTAGTAGTTTTGTGTTTTGAAAGCAGTCTCAGTTCAATCAATCTCAAATAATCCCTGCTAACTACTAGCATCCACTGAGGCAATTCTCAAACTACAACTGTATAAATGCTTGGCAGAAAAAATTAAAATTTAATTTAATTTGGAAAAACATTTAAACAATTATTTCCCCCAATTAATTAAACGTTATCTATTGGAGAACAACAATTAAAGTTGGACAAAAATAAAGATACTCCTTTTCAAATCAATTTACCTTAATAGATCTGGAAAAAATATATATATATTAACTTTGAAAAAAAAACATTAAAATATTTAATAGATAGATAGATAGATAGATAGATAGACAGACAGACAGACAGACAGACAGACAGACAGACAGACAGACAGACAGACAGACAGACAGACAGACTGACTGACAGACAGACAGACAGACAGACAGACAGACAGACAGACAGACAGACAGATATATAGATAGATAGATAGATAGATAGATAGATAGATAGATAGATAGATAGATAGATAGATAGATAGATAGATAGATAGATAGATAGATAGATAGATAGATAGATAGATAGATAGATAGATAGATAGATAGATAGATAGATAGATAGATAGATAGATAGATAGATAGATAGATAGATAGATAGATAGATAGAACACAAACCACAGTTGAATGTTGGTTTGGACTTGTATGAGACAAAGACACAAAGGCTGTTGGTAGGTTACAGGTGAAACAGACATGATGTGTGTGTGTGTGTGTGTGTGTGTGTGTGTGTGTGTGTGTGTGTGTGTGTTCTAAACATTCACCAAGGAAACTCAAACATTCATCCACTTAGACTGACTCCATTGTTACTGTATAGAGCCATTTAGAGTGTAATCTACTTGCCTCTGTCTGTGTGTGTTTATATTTCTCCTGCCATTGTGAAACGTTAGCCAGGACCTTCAAAACCAGGGGAGTGTAGTGCCTTTAAAAAAATTAAGAGAGCACTCCAAATGTTCAGTGTCTCTCATTTTACTATTTCTAGGCATATGTTTGAGTAGAATGAACATTTTGGTTTTATAAAATAAACTACTGACAACATTTCTACCAACTTCCAATATTTTTTTTGTTTCATTAAGAGCATTTTTCAATAAGTTATGTAGAGATGAAGATTTAAGAAAAATCCAGACTGGTCTCTTAATTTTTTTTCCCGGAGCTGTAAATAATCAGCTTTTTGTCCTTGAATGGAATTATACCAGAAAACAGCGTCTTGAAACACCTTAATGAGTAACTACACACAAGCCTAGAAAAATAACCAAACAGATAGAAGATAAAGAAGAAAAAAAAGGTTAAAAATGTGATCTTTAGACTCTGGAATGTTAATGTGTCACAAACGGAGAGATAGAAGTGAGTGAACGAGAGGAAATTTACAGCAAAGATAAGTGGAAATAGGCTGACAGGAGAAATGTGGTTAAAGTGTGTGTGTGTGTGTGTGTGTGTGTGTGTGTGTGTGTGTGTGTGTGTGTGTGTGTGTGTGTGTGTGTGTGTGTGTGTGTTAAAGATTATAGGGGAACTGTGTCAGGAGTTGAAAAAGAAGCTCAAGGATTCGTTAAAGACCTACTTCACCGGTGGGAATATGAAGGTGTATTGAACTCTGAGATCCTATGTAGTATAAAGGTGCAAACATTTTAGAAATCGGTTTATCCTAGCCTGAGAAAAGGCAGAAAGAGTGTTTTATGGTCTCACTGTCTAACCCTGCATTTTCCCCATGTGTGAAATCACACATGGGGAAAATGTATGGTTAGGATTAACAGGACAGCTGGGCCAAGGGAAGACTGAGGGAAGACTGAGGGAAGAAAAACCTCATTCATTATATTACAATAGCGATTTTATAATGATAGAACGCCGGTTCTGTGTGGGTGAAGTATTCCTTTAAGTGAGCATGACACGGGTCAAGGATCAATAACCAGCTGGGAAACTGTTTTCTTTTCTATGATGCACAGAGGAGATAACATATACCATGAAGAAAGACTCTTAAGCTTCTGTCTTTATTGTTTTGCTCAATATCTTTGCACTTTGACTTCAATACACTTATGTTTTGGTGGGACAAAGCATTATGTAATGTGTAATGCAAAACACACACACACACACACACACACACACACACACACACACACACACACACACACACACACACACACACACACACACACACACACACACACACACACACACACACACACACACACACACACACACACACACACAAAGCCAGGTGAGCCAGCCAGGTGTGTTGGATTGATGCTGTCAGTTGTGGCTCAGTTAGTGAAATATGGCGTCGCTCCTTTGTTTGCACAAAAGCCGACTGACTAAAGACGTCCATTGTGTTCCGTATTAACCATTAAAAGACAACATCTGCACCGCCTCCAGAGATAAAGCCCACGTGTGTTATGTAAGATTTTGTTTTTTTTGTGCAGAGTTAACATGACTCGACCATTTTGTATTTGTCCCTCCAGCGGTAATGAGACGTCTATCCTCACGGAGATTCAATCTGGCGCCTTCAAGTGCTCCTTATCTCCCTGTAAAGTCACATATTTATTTACATATTTTATGTTATTTGACGAAAAATTAAAGACCTACTTCACCGGTGGAAATATGAAGGTGTATTGAACTCTGAGATCCTGTGTGTAGTATAAATGTGCAAAGATTTTAGAAATCGGTTCATCCTAGCCTGAGAAAAGGCAGAAAGAGTGTTTTATGGTCTCACCGTCTAACCCTACATTTTCCCATGCGTGACATCACACATGGGGAAAATTTAAGGTTAGGATTAACAGGACAGCTGGGCCAAGGGAAGACTGAGGGAAAACTGAGGGAAGAAAAACCTAATTCATTATATTATAATAGCGATTTTATAATGATAGAACACTGGTTCCGTATAAGTTAAAAATTGGAAATAAATGTCAAGAAAGTGGGACCTTTTTCATGCAATTAACCTGCACTTATCCATGGCATTCTGAACATCATGTTGTAGCCGTCACAGGCATTTTGTGGATATATAATGAATTTATTTGTGAGAGTGGGATCAGATAGATAGATAGATACAAACCTCCTGATGTCTATTCTAGTCTATGTATCAACAGTTGTCTTCATTCATATAAAATAATTCTCAGTCCTCTTCACAGCAGACTACGGGTTAGAATCCAGCCCGGGTCGTTCTCTGTGCATGTCATTCCCCCTCTCTGCCCCATTTCAACTCTGTCTCTCCAAAACTGTCCAATAAAGTAAAAAGGTCAAAAATAATAATTTAAAAAATAATTGTCATGATGACATTTGAGTTTGCGTACGGAATGTAAAATAACCACACCCTGCACTCTAACACACACACACACACACACACACACACACACACACACACACGCTCTCGGGCAATCAGCATATCTCAAACCATTCTTTTAGAAAGCCGAGCTGTGCGTGCAGAGATTACAGGTTATGTTATTATGAAGTTGGAGCTGTAACTAATAGCGACGACCTGTCAAAGGTTTAACATTCCGCACAGTAGATCGCTCCTGACAGAAATATGCCAAGTGACATTCTGAACCTTTGTGGGTTTGTTTTTCTGCAGTTGTTTACATCATACTTGTACTTGCTCCTATGTATTTTATGTAGTAGGAGAAGCAGCTTTTAGTTTTTATGCACCAAATATCTGGAACAAACTCCCAGAAAACTTGAGGTCTGCTGCAACTCTCAGTTCTTTTAAATCGAGTCTGAAGACTTTTCTGTTTCCATTTTAACCTGTACTTTTTATTTAATTTAAATGTTTTACTTCTTTTCATTCGCTTTTAAATGTCTTCTAATGTGTTGTATGTATTTTAATCTTGCCCCTGTAAAGCACTTTGAGTGGCCTTGTGTTTGAATTGTGCTATAGAAATAAACTTGCCTTGCCTTGCCTAGTAGCTAGTAGTAGAAAACTTTATCGTCCCCGTGGGGCAGTTGGGTTTGCGGGAACAGTCGCACTTCATGACATGACATCAGACAAATGACACAAACAGATAATAGTCCATACATTGAATTTGAATTTTGAATTTTTTTAATTTTATTTCAGACATATCAAAAACAATACAAAACAAAATGAAAAGCATAAAAATATAAATAAATATATGTTTAAATGACTTCACAAAAAGAAAACAAATGATCTGTATTGATGTGATATGCCTGAAAAGGAGCAGGAAGAAGTATACACTTATTTAATCCTACCCCTTTCCCATAGTAAAAAAAAATAAAAATATTTATTATATTCGCTTCTTGTATTCCATATAATCTCTATACAATCTATCTATACATCAGACACCGACAGACGTAACATGCAGAACATACATTACACACTACAATGCACCTATACACCCTTGGACATGACCAGGCCAGCTGGACATAGCTTATTATGACTGGTTATGTCAAAGCACTTTGTCAACCATTGTTTTTAAAGGTGCTATATAAATAAAGACATTATTAGTTATTATTTATGATTTCTATACTAGACACGTTTTAGACATTTACACAACAGTTCAAACAGTTTGATCACCAAAATCAAATCTGTGAATGTGCTGCCTGTACATGTGTGTGTGTGTGTGTGTGTGTGTGTGTGTGTGTGTGTGTGTGTGTGTGTGTGTGTGTGCTGAAAAAAAAATCTGCTGTTAATACACAGCCTAGGCTCTGTAAACGGGCATGTTGACTCACATTCTGAGCCTATTTGGGTCCATAGGTTTGTTTTCCTACAGTAAGTTGGTTAGACAAACTTTACACATTTTCACATCAGTTCAAACAGTTTACTCACCAAAAT
>NC_137233.1:5459942-5467442 GCF_949987685.1 Ammodytes marinus | reverse complement strand
TGTGTGTGCAGCAGCTGTGAACTGCTGCGGCAACGCGCCTCCGTTTGTGTCCACTCTGCGCGTTCACGTTGAAGTGTGTGCGGAGGAGGAGGAGGGGGGGCATATTTATTGGGGCATTATTGTCAAACGTTTTTAATCGTTGAGCATTTATAGATGATAATGTCGGCATGGACCACATACACTGTAAAAAAAAAAAAAAAAAAAAAAAAAAACTTTCAGATTTATTTTTTCAAAAGGGCACTTGACTGGGCCAGGGGAAAAGGGCAGGTGGTTCAGCACCACTTCAGGTCTACCTGTGCACGCCACTGACTCAAACAGATGCCTGTAAATAGTAGCCTAAAAGAGAGACACTGACTGAACGTTTGGAGTGGATATGAAAACGGAGGCCCTTTTTTGTTTGTTTTTTCGTAACAAAATATTCCCTTGATCTATATCAGGGATGAAAGGTTCCTCAGTGAATGCATATGTAACTATTTACAAAGGATTAGAAAGATGCCGCTATGTTTTACACTTTACAGAAAATAAATACTATCAACATAAATTTATATGTGTGTGTGTGTGTGTGTGTGTGTGTGTGTGTGTGTGTGTGTGTGTGTGCAGTCTGTGTAGTGTGTGTGTGTGTGTGTGTGTGTGTGTGTGTGTGATGTGAAAAAAGGTTCTGGACATACAGAAGATAATGATATAGAACGCCAGCAGTGCAAAGTATTCATGAACTCATGCAATATTCGTCAAAACTACAAAAGCATTTGGACGTTTAATTAAATGTACAGGATTCTCCGGCACCCCACGCACCAAATCTGCAAAATGTGAACAGTTCTTTGTGACTACTACGGTATTAAACATTACAGATGCATGTGAAAAGTTGTAAGCTTAATTATTTGTAAGACAACATTTGTGGATATAGGGCTAAAAGGGGCCCACAGAGACTATACTTATGAATGGGGCACAGAATGTTGTGCTATATACGCCCCTGTGTGCGTGGGGTTATGTATCTGTGTGCGCGTGTGTGTGCGCGTGTGTGTGTGTGTGCGTGGGGTTATGTATCTGTGTGCGCGTGTGTGCGTGTGTGTGTGTGTGTGTGCGTGTGTGTGTGTGTGTCAAGTTTTAAATGTCATAAGTAATTCCCCATTCAACATCAGCCTTAGGGAAGCAAAGCAGCAGAACAAGCTTCACAGCAGCTCTTCACATTTGCATTCTTGCCCAGAAAGATTTTTTTCGTTTTCTTCAGTTCCCATAGCATAAATCTAGCTATCAGAACATTCTGTACAGTTTGAGATCCTCTGCAACGTGTGTGTGTGTGTGTGTGTGTGTGTGTGTGTGTGTGTGTGTGTGTGTGTGCTGCGGCTGTCGATACAGATTTTGTACATTTGGCCAGAAGCCTGAATACCTCTCTGATACAAACAGCTGATGTGTCTAATAATGGTTTCATTGTTTCACTATCACAATACGCATTGACATTCATATTTTTGGAATGTCAATGTGTCACACACACACACACACACACACACACACACACACACACACACACACACACACACACACACACACACACACACTCACACACACACACACACACACACACACACACACACACACACACACGTTCATATTTTTGGGTGTCACGCTGGCAGCACGTGGATAGTAATATATTGGTCAGTCAGTCACACCAGACTAAAATATCTCAACAATGAATACAATGGAACATTCTACAGGTATTCAAGGTGCTCAAATTATGAATTAATTAGATTTTTGTGATTTCTTGACAGGTTATCATCAAGTCAACTTTTGGGTTTATGAACAAAACCTTGCAAAAAAAAATAATGACATTCACACTGGAAATTACTCAAAGTTGAACCTGTCCCAACTTGTTCTGCACTATATTTTTATATTGCAAAGGGTTACGTTGGTCAATTAAAAAGCTTTTGAATGACTTTGTAATGTGAATAGCTCATTAATAAAAGGCAAGGCGAGGCAAGGCAAATTTATTTATATAGCACAATTCAGACACAAGTTACCTTTTAGGCTATCTGAGAGGAAAGATAAGATACTTGAAGATGTAAAAGCTTGTATACACACAAGAAATATACAAACTGATTAATTGCAGGAAAAATCGCCATTAATAAATATTTTTATATTATTAATTATATATTAACATTTATACTATTAATTTTAATGATCCAGAGTGTTGTCTTTGTGTTCATTTATCTGGCTTCATTATTTAATTTTTTCATAACAAAATAAAATAATCCAGTATATTAAAAAAAAATCAAGTTATGCGACACTCTTTAAACTTCACTTTAATGAATACTGCAGTGTGTGCCATAACCATCACATGTTCCCCATAAATATACAGTATGTTCAGCCCGTGACCGTTATATATGGCCGTCTCTGATTGGTTCCCTGCGTTTCTGTGGTGATGTCAGCCAATGGAATGCGTCAGCGATGAGAAAAGAAACTCACCGGTGAGCGGCCAGCGCGTTACGTCACGATGGAAAGAGCCAGAAACCAGAGCCGTGGAGGGGGAAGGGTTGAGACAGGCTGTGCTACTGTCACTCATTTAAAGGTGTTGTAACATTTATAATCAATATCTTAATAGACCACAATGTAACAAAAATTAATTAAAAAAACAATGCTATCACATATAATAATATGCTACTGATCAAAGCTAATATTTAAGCAAATTATAAAATGAAGATTGATGTCATTTTTAAAATGGTTCTAGTCTTAAAATCTATTTGTTATTAAGACATTATAGTAAAATTGCAAACTTTTACTAGATGCAAAAAATCAGGGAATCACCAAATTAGGTAACATTCCTCCATTAATGTCTGTACACGATGTTATAGCAACCAGCCAAACTATGGTTAAGATTTATTTTTTATATAACCTTTATTGATACTAGAGATAGTATAGTATAGTAAATTTACTTCAGTCTGGACCATGGTGTTGACAGACAGACATTGTCCATAGAAACACACTAGCTCATAGTTTTACTGCCTGCACATACATGAAGTATAGAAGTGCTGGACAAACTTTCAAATTAAAGTAGCTGCAAGGAATTCTTAATGTTTGTGGATTCTTCTAGCGGCACCTTTGGACAGAAGCAGTAGTGTTACTATGGCACCCAAGTGCATGCCAGTTGCGCGTGCATTTCTTTTAGGAAGTGAGTAAAAAAAGAGAGACCACCACAGGCATAATATATCTTTTGCTGATTCACGATGAAGTAGCCTAATCTATGATCATCAGAGGAAAACGAAACTGCTGCATAAACATTTAAAATGCATCGTATAAGGTTAAAATCACGTGAACATGAGTCTTACTTCTCCTTTTAAAGAGGTCGTTGGATAAATTGACCGAACCCTAACTATCCACCACTCTGCCTCAGACTGACAGTCTAGCCGTCAGAGAGGAGGGAAAAAACAAGATGTCCCACTCTGGTTACATTTCAAGACACCGCCCACCCCCCCAAAATAATTTTGTGTTCGTTTTTTAACTGGGGTTGTATTGGCTAAAAAGTTGCTGCATTTTATATCAAAGGAACATTCCCTGTTAATAACACACTACTGCAGTGACATCATTTTAGATTATTTATTCAACAATAATCAGGTATGGATTAACAGTGAGGTGATGCAATACTCCTCTCTTATTGAGGGACTGGAATCTGGAGAGTTGCCAGTTCACTTCCTAGGCACTGCAGAGGAGCCTTCGAGCAAGGCACAGAATCCATGATAGATGGATGGATGGATGGATGGATGGATGGATAGATAGATAGATAGATAGATAGATAGATAGATAGATAGATAGATAGATAGATAGATAGATAGATAGATAGATAGATAGATAGATAGATAGATAGATAGACAGATAGATACATAGATACATAGATACTTTATTAATCATATAGGAGAAGGAGAGTGTGATAGCTGCAAAGTCACATATTCTGATCCAAGTAGCTTCATTTGATACTCATACTTTGCTGCTGAAACTTGCTTTTTACTTTTTAAGCAAGATGAATGCAGGACTTTTACTTGCAAATACGTGTTTTTTAGATTTGAAAATGAAACACAAGTGAACGTAATACGACGATGGGGAAGCAAGGTTATCTTTGAATTGGTATCGTTCATTAAATCAGGCATTTCTGGTCTGCATGCAAATCTTTATGTCAAAGTTCCAGGACAAATGCATTAATATTTAACTATTAAACTAGCTTTCTTTGCACTGATGGTCTAGTTAAGTAGCCTAATGTATCATCACCAGAGGAAAAATTAAACAGTTTCAGAAAACCTTTAAAAATTTCTCGTAGGAAGTTAAAGTAAAGTAAATCAGTTACATGCACGGACCTTTTTGTTATAGGCTACATATCTGAACCTTTATTATACCATCTATGATCTGAACAAGGAATTTTTTTTTTATTAACTAATTGTATTACAGTAGCTTTCCTCTGTTACGTCAATGCATCACGGTCCATAACGTCATCTTATGTTTGTATCGTGCACTGATATTTTTAACTAGGTTTTTCTCTCCACTAAACCAGTTTTTTTCCCACAGTAGTTTTCCTTCGTTACGTCATCCTCGCCCCATCTCTCTCGCAATAGACGATCTTGGTTCACTCCCGCTAAGTGAAGGGGAGGGGGGCGGGGTCACCAGGCACTAGGTGGCCCCTGATTGGCCAGTGGGTCGGCCTTGCCTGTAACGGTATATAATCTGTGAATGTGCGGCTTTGAGCGGCAGCTGCAGGTTTGCGACTGAACCGGCGAGACATACAACAAAAAACGTGTTTGGATCGCCTCGAAATGAGTGAGTGAGAGTGAGAGAGAGGCAGACAAAGAAGAAGAAGAATACAGCCTACAACCCGATTGATTAGTAGTTTCCTCTCTTCCGGAAATACTCTGATATCTGGAAGAGAGAGAGAGAGAGAGAGAGAGAGAGAGAGAGAGAGAGAGAGAGAGAGAGAGACACACACACACACCGAGAGCTTCATCACCGGGAAATATCAGTGAGTAACCTTCCTTCCTTCATCTTGAATTAATGTGTGAAGCTGCGCGCGCATGTGAGAAGTTGGGTCGTTGGGTTTTAGGCTATAACATTATGCGTCATAAGCGTGTTATTAAACGTCCTTTATTACGCAGCGCCGGTGGTGTAACGCATGCGACACACACACACACACACACACACACACACACACACACACACACGCGCGTACACACACACACACACACACACACACACACATGCACCTACTGTATATAAGGTGTAGCGTGTGCGCGCAGTGAAAGTCTGTCTCTTGTCTGTGATCACACCGGCGTGACGTGACTCACACTGTCCGCCTGCCGGTGGGTGGTGTGTGTGTGTGTGTGCGTGTGTGTGTGTGTGTGTGTGTGTGTGTGTGTGTGTGTGTGTGTGTGTGTGTGTGTGTGTGTGTGTGTGTGTGGGGTTCGGATCTCCCAAACCCTTCCTGCCTCAATCGGTGTCTGGGGAAGTGTTCACATATTTCACTGCAGCTGAAGAAGTGCTCTTATGTAATAGGCTGATGCAAGTAAAAGATATGCATTTAAAATCGTACATTAATAATTATTATAATAATTTCATTTAAGTATAAAAGCTACAGAAACGGCTTTCTGGAGTGTTTAAAATATATATATTTTCTATTTATTTTTTCTTTCTTCTAACTTATTTTATTTTGCCCTTTTCTCTGATTTTACTGTCCCTTTATTGCTTTCCCCTTGCGGGACGAATACACAAATATCTTATCTTATCTTTAAGATTATGGGGGTTGAAGACTCAGTCATAAATAAGCTAATATGCAATAAAAGAAGACTTGTTTTGTTGTTGCATACGTTCCTTTACTTTGATACTTTTAAATTCACTTTGCAAAGTGCTTTTCCTTTTTAGAGGAAGATTTTGAATGCAAGACTGAGGCTACTATTCCTTCGTATGTTAATATCATTTTAGCTTTCAAATGAAGCAATAACTTTGTGCACTGTCATCATAGTGTATGACTGTAGTGAGTTTTGAAAAGTGCAGTGTCATTTTCCTGCCTCAGATTTTTTTAATTTTAATGTTACAGTCTCTCTCACAGGGCTCTAGAATTAAAAGTAATATGTTAGAAAAAGAAAATAGAACATTTTCAAACAAAAGTTCTAAGACAGAAATCTGTTGAATGACCGCTCAGATTAACCTCAGGGGAATAATCCTGCGAAGTCGGTCAATTATCTCAAACATTTTCTCATTAAAAATTCTGCAAATCAACTCCAGCTTTTCAGTATTAGTCCGCTTAAAGGTGCAGTGTGTACTATGACATCATCAAGAAAGTTCTACAAAGTTCTAGAATGCAACACTCCCTGGGTAACCCCAACCCTTTCGAATAATAACAGAAGCTACAGTGGCCTTCAAGGACAAGAACAATTCTACATTTTAAACAATGCTCCTGATGACATTCCAACTATGACACTTTCAAGATGGCGGCACTAGGCTTTGGTCCAAAATATGCAGAAATATGGACATATATGAGACCCTTTCTAAGGGAAAAAATAATAATTAAAAAAAAAAATTTCAGCTATTATGCACTAAATTAAATTTACTTATGGATATTATAATTACTTTCTACAAAATCTGCTAGGAAATAAAACCCAAAATTCTACACACTGCAGGTTTAATGCGTGACCATCTTTGTTGTATCAACGCACACCAGTCTATCTAGTTTATAAGGTGCAGGTTAGAGTATTTTTCTAGACTTAAACTGCCTTCAGATTCCAGCCAAGTCGTTTGCCGTTAATTCAAATCTCATTAAACCTTCTGACGGTGCAGATGGCGGGTAAAGGATGATTTCAGGACGCTGTAGGTACAAGTGCAATACTGTGAATTTTTTTTCTGAAGTCTTGAAAGTCCGTTATACAGGCGTTATATCGTATAACAGAACAGATGACGGCTGTTGTAATGATGTATGTGTATATGTAGAACTACTAAGTTTCAGCAGATTGCTATAGTTTCCACCTGTAGTCCCTCTCTGGGCAAGTAAGTAGAATTGTGCCAAAAATAAACAAGATAAGGGGGGCGCCCTTAGCTCAGTTGGTAAGGCGTACCCCCCCCGTGCCGGGCCCAGCAGCAGACCCGGGTTCGTTTCCCACCCGCGGTCGTTCTCTGCATGTCACTCCCCTCTCTGCCCCATTTCACCTCTGTCTCTCTACACTATAAAAAAAAAAGATAAAAAAAAATAAACAAGATACAATGATGTGTAGGATAAAACATGCTCAACATTTCACTTTTTTTGAGTCTTTTTTTTTAAACTTGAAAACACGGACAGAACAATAGAACACAAGACAATATAGGATGGGTTTTGTTTGAAACCTTTTGAGTGCAGATACAACACATTCATTTTAAGTACCAAACCAGCTAAACCGTAGTGTTGTTATACCTTAGGAATGTGAAAATATTCCATCTTCAAATTCATTTTTTTTTTTTAACTTGATTAAGGAAAGTTTTCCAGTAAGGGAGAAGTTT
>NC_137233.1:5425596-5448096 GCF_949987685.1 Ammodytes marinus | reverse complement strand
CTATGAAATAGTAATTGAATAGACTTGGAGCTAAACTACCTTGATGGCTTGAATTTATATGAATCAGCTAAAGGAGTATGAAGATGTGGAAAAGTAAGAAACAGTCTTAAATATGAACAGTAGTGAATTGTTTAACTCTAATAGGAATGATGTTGAATATTTAAAAATGTCTAGATAAAATTACAATTGAAAGACATGAAAAACAATGTATGTGTGAAATAGGCCTTCAAAGAGCAGAGTGTTTGCCCCATTTCAACTGTGCCTCTACGAACTGTCTAATAAAGCGGAAAAAAGAAAAAAAGAATCAAGAAAAAAAAGTGAAATTGCCCTTTAATGGGCAGAGTGAGTCACCAAGGTGAGTGTATGTCTTATTGAGGGTCTGTGATCAGGCAGAAATCCCACCTTTTAGAGGCCTCAGAGAGGTCATTTCATCCAAAACGTCACCTCAAACCGCTGCCTCTAACTAGCGGACCCTGAGTCTAACTGACAAAATTATTTTATTGTTAGAACCAGAAGAATCTGATGAAGACACAGTGTGAAGATTATGTCTGTAATGTGAAGAATATGAGAACCAGAGCATTTCAAAGGTGTGGTACAGTCTGCCTTTCTCCAGAAATGTCATGTCTCAGTTATCAAGGCGGCAGTTGGTTGGACACCATTTAGCTTGGAAGCCCAGACCTCCCATTGTGTAAGTCCGATTGCTTCAGTAGTCACATCTATGCGACCGGCAGAATATGTCCTACATTTTGATGTAAAAATTATCCACGTAGGGTTTAATTTGTGGGAGTGAGAGGCAGTTAAGTGGAAGGTTTTGGTGTATTTTTACACCAGTTCTACACTGTAACAGTTGGTTTCCCCAGTCTGCCTCTGAACATTCCGTCCCATCCGGATCCCATTATAAATTTAGAAAGAGGTTGAAAAAAGCTTAAAACTAAAACTGTGTTTGTTCAAAGACAGTTGAAGATTTTAAAAAGTTGAATAAGTGTTTAATAGCTGTAATTAATGTGAATTGTTTAACGTTTGAATGGAGTCTCTAGCTGAAAAAATGCGGGAGGAGATAGGTTTCAAAGCAGAGGAAGTTTTAGCGGTTTGGAATGCTGCTCCTATCCGCTTCAATGTTAAATAATTTTTGTTTAATTGCTATTAATTATGAAGTTATTAATTTTTTTGAAAATTTTGAATGAAAGCAATAATGTGGAAAATGGGCTGAATATGAGGATAGTTGAAGGAAGTTTGTGGAATGAAGCATGTTGAAGATATGGACGTCCATGAAAAGCGGGCGGAATAATAAGAATAAGAATAAATACGCAGAATATCAATGCTGTGAATGCTTTCAGCATTCACACCAATAAATACGCAGAATATCAATGCTGTGAATGCTTTCAGCATTCACACCAATAATAATAATATAATATGATATATAAATGTAAATAATTGAAAAAATTATTAATTAATTTTCCTGTATCCTCCCCTTGCTTATAGATGGCGGTTCAGTTTCTGAGGAGGTTCCTTTCTCCCTCCTGGCCCATAACGTTGTCTTGGCGACGGGCACACACGACATCCCCGCCCGTCTCGGTGTGGAGGGCGAATCTCTTCCGTTCGTGTGTCATTCCTTCTGGGAGCTGGAAGCCGCCATTTCCCGCGGAGAGCTCGACCAATCGGCGGACCCCGTTCTGGTGGTGGGGGCGGGGCTTACGGCCGCAGACGCAGTGTTGGCGGCGCATCATCTCAACACACCGGTGTACCACGCATTCAGACGCTCCGTCACCGACCCGGGACTCATATTCAACCAGCTGCCCAAACTACTGTACCCAGAGTATCATAAGGTGAGGAGAGGGAAGATTGTCTGTCTGTCTGTCTGTCTGTCTGTCTGTCTGTCTGTCTGTCTGTCTGTCTGTCTATCTATCTATCTATCTGTCTGTCTGTCTGTCTGTCTGTCTGTCTGTCTGTCTGTCTGTCTATCTATCTATCTATCTATCTATCTATCTATCTATCTATCTACTGTATCCATCTATCTATCTATCTATCTATCTATCTATCTATCTATCTATCTATCTATCTATCTATCTATCTATCTATCTATCTATCTATCTATCTATCTATCTATCTATCTATCTATCTATCTATCTATCTATCTATCTATCTATCTATGCACAAGATAAATAGAGAAAGAAGTATTATGTATTGATTATTATCATAACAGTATTTTAAATTCAATTCGATTCAACTTTATTTCGGACACACAAGTCCATATAAGTATCATATCAGTCCACAATGATTAAAACACATACAGACTTCTGTTCCAATGTTTCCATCTACAAGACGAGTTCCTTATGTCACTTTGTGTGGTCTCATTTAAAGCCATTATGATTATTTGAATCAACTATTCAACACATACATTTGTACGTATAATTCCTCAGCATTCAACAGCCTTAATGGTGGGAACATAATAGTCACGAACATATAACTTTGAATTGTGTAGCTTGTCGTTACTATAGCTGCAGCACAAGTAGGCTGTATTCAGTGGAGTACATTGTGCTCCAAACATTTCTATTTTTATCAATACACTTGAAATAATTATTTAAAAAAAGAATTTACCCAATCTGTTTTAATACAATCTGCAGCAAATATTTTTCTTACTTTCCTGCTCATTGACCAATAAATCATTGGACTGATAATGTCCTGCTTTGTGGCATCAAAAGCATGATTCTAAGGCTATCCAGGTTAATAATTTCACCTCTAACCCTTTCCCTTCTCTCTGTCCCCCCAGGTTCACCAGATGATGACACAGCAGCAGTACCGCCCTGCACCACCGGAGGAAAACGCCCAGAACTTGAACCACTCCTCTTCCTCTTCCACCCCTCTTTCCTCCTCCCTCTCTCCCTCCTCTCTCTCTCTCTCCTCCACCAACAACTCCCCTTCATCCCCCTCTTCCTCCTACTCGGGCTACCTCAGCTTCCCTCGCTACCGGGTCGCCGCGATCCGACCCGACAAAAAGTGCGTTCTGGAATCGGAATCCGGCCATCGCACGGTGGTCCAAGTCTCCAAGGTCCTGGTCTTAATCGGCGCACACCCAAATCTTTCCTTCTTGCGGGACAACGGGCGTCCGCTAAGCATCGCGCCCGACGAACCGATAACGTGCCGGCGAAACCCCATAGACGCCGACCCCTTCACCAATACCGTGGTGGCGGCGGAAGGCCCCGGGATGTACGCAATGGGTCCGTTGGTCGGAGAGAACTTTGTGAGGTTTTTGAAGGGAGGGGCGCTGGCTATCGCAAGTGACCTCGCCAAGAGACAGAGAGAGAGAGGCGATTTGACGACCACATCGGAAACGTTGACGGACGAGAGATGGATGGACAGACGGCAGCAGACAGAAGTTTGCGAGCTCGGTTCGTAGCACTTTTTTTGGGGGAAGATTGAAAACCAAATGGACATATCTTTATTTTAAAGACCCTTTAATGTTTTGGTTCCGAAGATTTATCGGAATCGAGATCGGACATTGAAAATGCTGCAAACTAAACTAAACAGCCACTGTAAGGCGGGAAATCACAAATGAGTGATTCCAAAACACGCTGCTATAACTAAGTTGTTTCAGGTCGTGATAAAATGCAACAAGTGGTGTGTGGACTCTCTCCGACTGGACTCGCAATAGTTTGGAGGGGTTTGATATCTTATTGGGTCTACTGCAGATCTGGCAATAAAAGGCAATAAAAGACCCCCGGACCTGAGGTATCCTAAAAGAATCCTACAGAAATACAGGTCAGAAATACATAAGAATGAGACACTGTAGTTAAGGTCATGGTGCGTTTTTTGGGGTCACCTACGTCACAGCTTAAAGCTTGAAATGTACATATTCAATGGAAGGCAGCAATAATCTGTTGTGAATTTGAACTATGACCCCCCCCCCCTCTTCCCCCCCACCCTGACCAATACTGAAACCAATATCTGTATATGCGAATTTTTCAAAAACTCTCATATGGATGAATTGGACAATTTTCCTTTATTTAAAACCTTAAGCACTTGACGTAAACAAACATTTTTGATTGCAATTTGTTTAATTAACGTATTTAAAGAATTGTGACCATGAAAACGTAAAGGCATTTTTTAGGGTTAAACTAAAATTACTCTGTCAACTCCATCTAGTGGTAAGATGATGCACTGCGACAATATCCTCAAACTTATACTCAACACTCCCTGCGTTCCAAATCACATACTCTTTCTTTTTACTACACTACATACTAAAGTACAGAAGAGTTTTAGGGCCACAGGAGAGGTGGAAAAAATCAAATAAGGAAGATATTTTTTTCATTATGTCGAGAAATGTCAAGAATAAAGACGAATGCTCCAAAATGCTATTGGAGTTAGTGGGGCATTTATGTATTTTCAGCATACTGCAATTGACGTGCATGTATTGGGACATCTTAAATATTTTCCTGGCATACTAAATAGTATGGAAGTATGGGGATTGGAATGCAGGGTATGTGTGGCATTTCTGTATTCACTAGTGGCACATATGAAATTGTACTGGTTTGACTTACATATACATATGATAGACAACTGGCATGTATCAGGTTAATGGTAAATACTGTATTTCTATGTTATTTTTTTCAAATGACTGTTTAGTGCTTACCATGTAAAACGCGTATACACTCAAAACAGCTGATTTTTATACCTGGCCTTTCATTATGTACATGAATGCAAGTGTATGTTTCATTTGTTTAGGTCTGGTGGTAGATACACCAGTAAACCAATCATAGCCTGTAAATATGACTTGGTCACGTGATGCGGAACCGACATAAACAGTTACTTAAGAATGGCAGAGAGAGAAAGAGAGGGGGGAGACAGAGAGAGAGAGAGAGACAGGGAGAGAGAGAGAGAGATAGAGGGAGGGAGAGAGAGAGGGAGAAAGAGACAGAGAGAGAGAGGGAGAGTAATGCGTGGTTCAAAGGTGCTACGAGGAACTTTTAAATATTTCTGAAACAGTCTAATTTTTCCTCTGATGATCATAAATGACATGTAACAGCAAACGGGACCATCAGTGCAAATAATGCTATTTTTATATAGCTTTTCTTAATGCCTTTGTCATGCTCACCCAGGAACTACAGCTGGCGTAGTAAAAAAACACTACAGCTTTTGTCCAAAGTGGGTGCTAGAATTAACGTACACTGAAAGTTCCTCGGCGCACCTTTAAGATGTTGGAATAAGGTAGAACAGAATAAGTTAAGTTAATTTCTTGATCACTACAGTAGTTACTTCCTGGTTTAAAATTTAAACCAATCAGAATCATCCGTGACTACAACAACCCGCCTTCCACCTCAGCCTTTGTTTTTTTTAAACAATGTACAATGGCTATTAATTAATAACGTTTCCATAGTTACAACCTTATTTAAATGTAAACAGCCTTCTCTATGTAACTTTTGCAACACTACACTACTGTCACAAGTGCTGTTTCATTCAAAACAAGTGGTCCTTTACTTGTGTATCATCTCTTTTCTGCAGCCCCGGAAAAAATTAAGAGACCAGTCTGGATTTTTCTTCAATCTTTATCGCTACATTACTTATTGGAAATGACAATATTTTTTAATGTGAATTTGGTAGAAAATGTTGTCAGTAGTTTATATTATAAAATCAATAAGTTAATTTTACTCAAACGTAGGCCTCTAAATAGTAAAACGAGAGACACTGAACATTTGGAGTGGTCTCTTAATTTTTTTTCCAGAGCTGTAGGCCTATATGTTGGTTTATGACGGGTCTGTTGTTCGCATATCTATGGTGCTTTCATATTTCCATTCATGTATGACTTTTTTTCACTCACAACTTTACCTACCTGATATCTTTGTAAATCTTTGGTGATTATAAAAAAGTGTTTTTAACATTGCAAACCATCAGATAAATATATATTTTTTCATTATTTCTATAATTCATCTTTTTTTTAAATTGGCTGCTCTTTAGTGTAAACAATAATTTAAATTTTTTCAGAGTCCAATATTTATGCAAGTTGTATTAATGACTAAAATTCTCTTCTGTGTTTTGGTTTCAAATAAGTCAAATGAGAATATTAAAAATGCAGTTAAAAATTGAAATCCCTGTTGATTTCAGCTGTAATTTACCCATGTTTGGGTATAATCTTGATATGTAATAACCATTAACAGGTTATAATCATTGAAGATTAAGCAAATAACTGCATTTCAGAAGCAGTACTCAGAATATGTTTGGCATTTTTACATAAATTACCAATATATTTAAAATCTCAGGTCTATGGCCTGTAAAACTGGCCTATATAACAAGATGTAGTCAACCGTTTCATAAATTAGGTGGTAATACTTGTCAGTTAAACCACAGTTAAATTGTTAATGTCGATTTGTACATTACAAGTAGGCTACCATTTTAGAGTTTTCCATTAGAGTCAAACTTTTATCAATGCAAGAGACTAGTTCCAAACGAAATCGCCATTTTTAAACCGAACATCCTACATGTTTATTATGTCATTTATTTTTATTTAAACCTACAGTGTGTAAACATTTTGGGGAATTTTTCACAACAGACTTGGTAGAGAATGAATATAATATCCATGCATACTTGGATTTAATATCACCATACGCCTGAACATAGAAAGTGAGATATAGAGCAGCCAGCAGTGCCTTCATACACTCAATTCATTCACAACACACATTAAATCACCTCTTTCTGAAATCTGAATGTCTCTTTCGTTATACAGCTACAATCATGTCTGCGCTTATTTTTTTTATGTTATTTTTTTTATCACATTTTGTTTGTAGATCCTTTTCTCATGTTTGTGTTTGTATGAATGAAGTTATTTATACATCAAAGTAAATTTCCATTTCCTGTACTTTCAGTCAAATCTGTCTGTTGGTTTCTATTAAAGGACATTTTTCAACAAACATATTTCGCCCATTTTTTCCCTTTTTATTGGACTGTGTGTGTGTGTACTGTGTGTTGTTTTAAGTGGGGGTCTATAGAAAACCAGTGATTTTTTATTTATTTATTTATTTTATTTTTTTATTTAACCTTTATTTCACCAGGAAGGTCCCATTGAGTTACAGTAACTCTTCTCACAGGGAGTCCTGGCCAAGACAGGCAGCAGAAAAGAAGTTGCAGAATTTGCACAAGGCCACACACACACACACAAACAAAGTACACCACAATTGACACTATAATGCTAAAATTACACTTCATAACAGGCTATATAAAAACAAGCTAATACATACAGCTAAAAAAATAAAAATAAACATGAATGAATAAACATGTAGCTTCCTATTAGGGCCTATCCCTGCATTCCAAATCACATACTTTTTATTTTTACTACCTACCAAAGTACAGAAGAGTGTTACTATTATTAGTAAAAATTAGTTAAGGCAGATTTTTTTTTTATTATGTTGAGAAATGTCAAGAATAAAGACGAATACAGCAAAATGCAATTGGAGTTAGTGGGTCATCTTGGTATTTTTGGCATAGTGCAATTGACGTGCATGTATTGGGACATCCTAAATCTTTTTCTGGCATACTAAATAGTATGAAAGTATGGGTATTGGAACAAAGGGTATGTTTTATTTCCCAAAATAACACAACAAAGGCCAATAGTAGACATATGGTCATAACAGGTTAAGGCAGTGGTGTCAAACATACGGCCCGCGGGCCGGATGCGGCCCGCGAGATGTTTTAATCCGGCCCGCGACTTGTAGAGCACACATTTATGAGCATTTATAAAAAAAAGTAAGTCTCTAGCCCATTCCTGTGAGGAGATATGAATTTTTAAAGAAATAACCAAAATGCTCACTCCAGCCGCTAGGGGGCAGCCTAAATAAAAAAAAAGCACATTTTAGCAACGTGGGAAATGGTAAATGGCAATCTTGCTTCACCGCTATTAATGTTTCCTCCAGTGCTTTATGGCAAAGTAAAAACCAAAAAAATAAAAAATAAATAAAACTATTTTTATTTTTAGTGCTGAACAATTAATGTACTAGCAAGCGCGATGTGTCCGCGGCTCTGCACGTGCGAAACGAGCAGGAGCATGCTAGTGTAGGCCTACAAGATTTATTTCCTAATTTTCCATGCTGCTTTATTTTTATGTTTTAAATTGGGAAAAACGAATTCCAAAACAACCAATAACCTCTGTATTTAAAAATAAATCAAAACTGTAGAAGTTGCACTTTTATTAAATTTTATTTTGTACTGTCTGCATGTTTGCACAAAATGTGTCCCTGTACATATAGTAAACAAAATTGGACAACTGTAACGTCAGTGCCTGTTGTATTTGTGTATTCAAATAAACAGTTGTTTATTTCATTAGTGCGTATTGGCATCTTTGAGCAAAATACCCCCCAAATTTTTGCTGCGGCGCTGCGCGCCGCACCTCCTATTCCCATGGCCAGCAGCAACCTTTACTAAGACATTTCCTGGGGGGTACAGAGATCCCTTGTGATCCGTGATAATGTAGGTTACAAATGTAGACTGAGTGATAAAGCATATTACTGAAAAACAAAGCTAGAGATTTGGAGTTGATGTACGTTATTTTGCCATTATTGTACTGGTCCGGCCCACTTGAGATCAGAGAGGCTGTATGTGGCCCTCGAACCAAAATGAGTTTGACACCCCTGGGTTAAGGTGTGGACCATGCAGCAGGGGGCGCTGTTGGACTCTTTCTAACGAGTCAACCTGGCATCACACCAGTAAGAAAAGCAGAAAGGAGATTTGGTTATGGCTCACACCTCCTTATTTAGAACAATACTACAGAACAGCCTACAGAAAAATAACAAGTTTAAATTATATTTGTGTGTGTGTGTGTGTGTGTGTGTGTGTGTGTGTGTGTGTGTGTGTGTGTGTGTGTGTGTTTGTGTGTGTGTGTGTGTGTGTGTGTTTGTGTGTGTGTGGGTGGGGGGAGGGTTACAGTTGTTGTGAGAACAGTTATTCAACATATGGATAGGACAGACACGCTAACACACGCACGCACACACACACACACACACGCACACACACGCACACACACACACACACACACACACACACACACACACACACACACACACACACTCACACACACAGTGATATGTTGCCATGGTAATCAGACTGGAGGCTGTTGGTGCTATGACTCAGCTTGTGAATCAGTGAAATACCATGACACACATCTGCTGGTTTATACACAGTGGAATAAAAGATATGATGGACAGATATTAGAGGGTTACCTTATTTTAAAGGTGCAGTGTGTAATATGACATCATCAAGAAAGTTCTACAAAGTTCTAGAATTCAACACTCCCTGGGTAACCCCACCCCTTTCGAATGATAACAGAAGCTACAGTGGCCTTCAAGGACAAGAACAATTCTAAATTTTAAACAATGCACCTGATGACATTCCAACTATGACACTTTCAAGATGGCGGCACTAGGCCTTGGTCCAAAATATGCAGAAATATGGACATATATGAGACCCTTTCTAAGGGAAAAAATAATGATTCAAAACTTTTTTTTCAGCTATTATGCACTAAATTAAATGTACTTATGGATATTATAATTACTTTCTACAAAATCTGCGAGGAAATAAAACCCAAAATTCTACACACTGCAGGTTTAAATGACATATATCATTATTAGATCATGTGCAATATGACTTGTCTGTCTCAGTGCAACAAATGATAAAAACTCACCTGTGAATTTGGGTAAATTGTATTTTCTAGGAAAAGTCTACAATAAAAAGTAGGACAAATGTTATCATAAGAATGTCAGACAAACTCCTCGACTTTGATATATCAACTTCAAATCTCAAATGTTGATTTTGTGTCCTCTGAATTTGACACTTGTTATGTGTTTGTTTTCTTCTGCCCCTCAATAACATTTTTAAGATTTTTTCTATTTATATAGCTAATGGGGACTCCAAGAAAATGTGTCTAAAATAAAATATATATATAAAAGAATTAGGAACCCAAACTGAGAATGTTGAAACGTTAGGATGTTTTACAAGGGGAAGAATAGCTATAGGGCCTTTATAGCATTTGTATGCGTAGGTTGTTTATATCGGGAACATGATTATTAACTGTTGTCACCTCCCAGTAAAATGCATATTCACTGTTTATAAAATACAATGGCAGTACATTCACTGTATGTTCCTCTAGGAAAAATATGGACCCATTATAAGGGGAAAAAATCATTCACTTTCTCTAGCTCCGCCCCGCCGGCCCGGCTCGTCCATAACATACAACGAACCTCCGCCATTCATACAGACGGAGCGACGTCAAGCGAACAGAACGCAGCGTCAACTGGAAACTCTACAGCCTTCAAAATAATAGCCTCAAAGAAATATTATTCAAATGCAGAAACGACAAATTAAGAAGCCCGTTTTTTCTTTTATATGTAGAGCTGTTTGTTATCTCACTCTGCTTGTAAAAGTATTCAACGTGCCACATGTAAATGTATGTATTAACTTTACAAAGTTTTTTTCGCTTGTACATTTGCACATAAAACACGGGTCGGAAGAGAAAGCACTAAACAGCATATATTGTTTTTCAAGTATTTTTTTTGCTACAAGATGTTAATAAGAAAACAAACCCACTTATAGATCAAATAAAATAAAAGTAGGCTACCTATCCACAAAAAATACGTCAAAAAAAACACAACTTATGTTATTATCAAAATGTGAAAACATCATGTTCATGCATATGATTTTACTTTATTTCTTTATTGCTATTATTATTTTATTTTATGTTTTGTACATTTGAGGACTGGAGTTGTGGGTGGGAGAGGTGGAGCGAGCATGATTACTGTGTTTGTACTATACTATCTATGGTTTTTACTTGTACAATTGTTGTGTTATGTTTCTCTTATATATTTAGGCCTATGTATTGTGTAATTTTGTACCTGTGTCTAAAGGACCCACTCAAAAATGAAACACTGATCTCAATCATAGACTATATAAAATAAACTCAAGACAAGGTGCTATCCCTCAAATTCACCTGCTTTTATTTTGAACTACTTATTGTATACATTTGTATCTGTAACTGTCTCTAGACCCCCACTTGAAAATGAAATGCTGCATCTCAGTACATTCAATATATAGGCCTATATTCAATATACTGTAGCCTACATTACTCCAATACGTTCAAATGTATATGCTTTTATTTTGAAACTGTTCACTGGATGCGGGGGACCCTCACTTCAGGCAGCGTGACGCAAAGTGACGCGGCGGTGCTCGCGAACGTTCATTCACTTTAGGTTCGGACTCCCGTTGGAGTAACTGGCGGAAAAAAAAATCGTCTGTTTGTCTCTTTCGTCTTAAAAAAAACCCGGAATAATTTGGATACGCTTTTAGAAAAGACGACGACTGTGGGATATTTTAACCTATCAAACCTGGACACCAGTCAGGCAGTCATACAGCATTGATTAATTTAGCGAGGGAATTGGTTGGCTTGTGAGAGAGTGTGTGTGTTGTCGTTTTGGAAAACACACGCACACGCACACACGTATCCTACACTCACACGTAGCCTACACTCACTCACACACACTCAAACACGTAGCCTACACTCACACACAGTCACAGGTTGCTAGCGGAGTTAGCTCGCTGGTGGCTAGCTGTGTTTCCCCCGTTTTTACTCGGGACTTCATAGCAACCGTTGCTAAACTTAAAACAGGAAGACAAAGTTGGACGTTTCTTTCCTCAGACTATGCGCTGCGGGATTCAGTCATGATGTGGTGTTTTTCTAGAGGTTTATCGAGCTGGCCGGCTGCTAGCATCGGCTGACCAAAAGCTTAACGTGAGTCTCTCGCGACCTGGATTTTACTCCTGCGTTTTTTTCCCCCGTCTATTATTTTTTTTTTTAAAGGTGGACTTTGCCCGTAGCTCGTTCAAAACTCCCCCTTACCTCCTCCCGTATTTAATAATAAATTAACTTAACTCTATTTGTTTTTCTTGGGAGTTTTTTTTGGGTTAAACTAGTCTGGAAGCTGTTGTTTTTTTTCTCAACTCTGTTTCTGGGAGGTAAAAAAAAAAAGTTTTGAGTTTGGGATTTTTTTTCCCTTTTCCGAGTCTGTGGAAAAATGGATGCGGGTATAGAGAAGGAATGCAGCGCCTTGGGAGGGCTCTTCCAGCTCATCATGAACGACATGAAGGTAAGAAATACAGAAGAATTTACTCTTGTTTATATCCCTTAAATGCTCTCAGCGCAGTTTGTATTATTATCAACTCGTTTACTTACTTTAAATTGAATTACGTATTGTCTGCCATGTATTTTCAGAGGTAGTGTGTATCTCTCTTTCAACTCTCCCTTTCAAAAGTCTTAACATACTCACTTGTAATGATAATAAATACTGTTGAATTAATCCTTGTTTGTCCCTCCAAAATCAACTCGGCACATTTTGTATTATATTATCAACTCGTTTACTTTATGTTGACATGTCTGCCATGTATTTTCAGAGATAGTTTATCTTTCCGAAGTGTTAACTAGTCAGTTGTGATTAATCCAGTTGAATTAACTCTTGTGTATCCCTCCAAAATCATCGCAGCATTTGTTTTTTAATTATCAACTTGTTTACATACTAAACATTTAATTAAGTATTATCTGCCATGTATTTTAAGAGGTAGGGTATCTCTCTTTCACCTATTTTAGACTGTTTTTCATCATTTAAAAGTCTTCAGATACTCAGTTGCGATGTCAAGGCAACACATAGTAGTTTTTTACATTGGAAAATAAAGCTAGAGTTGATTTTAAATGATTAAGTGTGTGTGTGTGTGTGTGTGTGTGTGTGTGTGTGTGTGTGTGTGTGTGTGTGTGTGTGTGTGTGTGTGTGTGTGTGTGTGTGTGTGTGTGTGTGTGTGTGTGTAGGATGTTGATTGGGTAATGAATGAGCAGAGGTTTAAACTGGAAGTCGGCCATGTGAGTGGGATGGGGTGGATTCTACCAGCTGTGTGCCCTTTGATGTTTGTTAAGCAGACTGCCCTTTGCTATGTGTGTGTCTCTCTCTGTCGGTCTGTCTGTGTGTGTGTGTGTGTGTGTGTGTCTGTCTCTTTCTCTGTCTGTGTGTGTGTGTCTCTGTCTGTCTTTGTGTGTGTGTGTGTTTGTCTCTCTGTCTCTGTGTGGATATGTATGTCTGTGTGTGTGTGTCTGTGTGTGTGTCTCTCTCTTTCGGTGTGTGTCTGTCACTGTCAGTCTGTCTGTGTGTCTCTCTCTCTCCCGTTCTGTCTCTGTCTCTGTGTGTGTGTGTTTCACTGGTCTCCGATGTTCATCGTTAGCTGCTTATATTTTCCAGTTGTACCTGAACGCATCTTGTTGTCCAAACCAGCCAGGAATGACTTGTGTGTTAGTCAGCGCTTATCTGACCCATATATGATTCTTGAATTATACTGACATTTGTGCATACATCGGTCAATAAATATAATTTATAATAATAATAATAATAATGGATTGGATTTATATAGCGCTTTTAATTCTATGTGACTCAAAGCGCTTACAGGGTTCCAGGTTCCATTCATTCACACACAGTCATACCGGTGGTGGTAAACTACCATAGTAGCCACAGCTGCCCTGGGGCAGACTGACAGAAGCGAGGCTGCCATTCAGCGCCATCGGCCCCTCCGACCACCACCTCAAACATACAGCAGTCATACACATTCACACGAGGCAAGGTGGGTGAAGTGTCTTGCCCAGGGACACAACGACCATGACACAAGTGGCCGGGCTGGGATCGAACCGCCAACCCTAGGATCATTGGCCAACCAGCTTAACCACCTGAGCCACGGTCACGTTTGTAATAACATTAGAAATTTGGTTATAGTTCAGAGAGCATTGCCTTTATGTTCATATAGTATTTTTTGTATTATAATATGCATTTACGATCTAATGTTATATTTTTTTAGTTTTAAGGGTTTGGCGTGGAACAGCGCGTGTGTTTTTTCGGTGTGTGTGCATATTTTCAGCCCTAAACGTCCCTTGCTCTAGTAAATATGTCTTGGTCACACTTCTCCAATATACAAATGTATGGAATCTTTATTATAACAGTTTGTTTTATAATCTCCAGACAGTAGGAAGTGCTTTACAACGTGTTGATACAAGATCTACAACCAGTCGGTGATAAAACGATGAGTTGACGGAAAATTCAAACTGACCTGCATCTGCAAAATAACAATAACAACCGAGTCGCAAGCAGACATGGAGGCCACTGAAGTCAGCATATACGGTTTCAATTGTGTGTGTGTGTGTGTGTGTGTGTGTGTGTGTCTGTGTCTGTCTGTGACTGTGTGTGTGTGTGTGTGTGTGTGTGTGTGTGTGTGTGTGTGTGTGTTTGTTTCTTTCTGTCTGACTGTGTGTGTGTGTGTGTGAGACTGTGTGTGTGTGTGTGTGTGTGTGTGTGTCTGTTTCTTTCTGTGTGTGTGTGTGTGTGTGTGTGTGTGTGTGTGTGTGTCTGTGTCTGTGTGTCTGTGTCTGTTTCTTTCTGTCTGTCTGTGACTGTGTGTGTGTGTGTGTGTGTGTGTGTGTGTGTGTGCGTGTGCGCGGTGGGATTGTGACGTGAACAGCTTCAAAGACGTTAGGGTTTAATCCATAATTTCAGGATGTGAAGTCTCATCACATCTGTAACTACGTCTGTTCCACTCTGGCCTTCCGCTGCAGAATTGTCACGAATGTTGATTCTAGAACTCAAAGCGAGTGACCTATAAGTCCGATATGAAAGTTCAGACTGGGGTTGCTTTGTAAATATATATATATATAAATAATACGGCATGTATCGGATTTTAGGTACATGAAATTGGAATTGATAAGCTTGTGATTCCGTGTGATCTGTAGGGTTCTTCTTACTGTCATGATAAGAATAAACGTGTGTGTGTGTGTGTGTGTGTGTGTGTGTGTGTGTGTGTGTGTGTGTGTGTGTGTGTGTGTGTGTGTGTGTGTGTGTGTGTGTGTGTGTGTGTGTGTGTGTGTGTGTGTGTGTGTGTGTGTGTGTGTGTGTGTGTGTGTGTGTGTGTGTGTGTGCGCACAAATAAATCATATTTGTGCCTGTTTGCCTGCAGTCTGAACGCAGCCTTGTATTCTACAATAATCTCCACTTTCATATTGTAAGCAATCGGCAGGGAGAAAGATACGTTAAGCTTTGTTCTTATGGTGAAGTTAGCCATAACAGATCATCTTTCCCGGTGCTCTGGTGGCGTAGTGGATAGAGCGTGTACCATATTGGCTCTGGCCTTCATTGCAGTGGTCGTGGGTTCAAATCCGACCCGTGGACCTTTACTGTAGGTCATCCTCCCTCTCTCTGTCTCCCCATTTCAACTCTGTACTATCTAATAAAGCTTGAAAATGCCAAAAAATTATATATATATATAAAAAAAAAATCATCTTTCGAAAGCAATGTGATTCATCATCTTGTGACATATGATGAAGTCCTGAAAAAATACAAGAATATTGTGCAAGGGCGGATCTTCAGATGACTCACACGATTGATACTAGCGGCTTTGCTGTGTGTGTGTGTGTGTGTGTGTGTGTGTGTGTGTGTGTGTGTGTGTGTGTGTGTGTGTGTGTGTGTGTGTGTGTGTGTGTGTGTGTGTGTGTGTGTGTGTGTGTGTGTGTGTGTGTGTGTGTGTGTGTGTGTGTGTGTGTGTGTGTGTGTGTGTGTGTGTGTGTGTGTGTGTGTGTGTGTGTGTGTGTGTGTGTGTCAGTGCTCCTGTGCGGCTTAATCTTGTAAGATCAGCTTTGATTTTTAGCAATATACACCACATTTAAAAACTATAGAAACCTGGTTCAGACAGATTGGAAGGTCAATCTAAACGTTATTATCTGAAACAGCAAAATCAACAAGACGACAATTTTTAGGAAAATGAGAAAGTTTTTATTTGATTCTGAAGTAAAAACAATTTGGTCGAAAACGTGATGGAACTTGCTGACGTCCTTCAGTGAGAACAGTGAGAAGTACACATGAGTCACTACTGCTGTCAGATAACAGGGGTGTGTGTGTGTGTGTGTGTGTGTGTGTGTGTGTGTGTGTGTGTGCGCGCGCGTCACGCAGATGGCAGGAGTGCCCTCTTGGTTCTTTGCCATGATGGTATGAAACCAGGCTATGATACCACAAGCTCTTAAAAACACACACACACACACACACACACACACACACACTCACTCACTCACTCACTCACTCACTCACTCACTCACTCACTCACTCACTCACTCACTCACTCACTCACTCACTCACTCACTCACTCACTCACTCACTCACTCACTCACTCACTCTCTCTCTCTCTCTCTCTCTCTCTCTCTCTCTCACACACACACACACACACACACACACACACACACACACACACCATGTCTAATTAAGTAGAGAGATGCTGTTCAGATAAGTCACCCCTCAGGGCATCATAACACAAAGTCTTGCTCCAGGATTATGGGTCATTTCGCAAATTAACCAAGAAGGAGCCACTTAAAGTAAAGCGCGCCATTTTAGTATTTAGGATATTGTTCCGGCATGGATTTCTTCCCCAAGATAACCACATTACACACACAGGACATCGAGTACAGACTGGACCCAATGTTGTAAACTAACCCATGATTTTGCCGTCTCCAACGTGTGCATACAACTCCCCCCATAAACAACTGAGAATATCAGAGTCATTTTTTTTCATTTAATTTTTTATTTTATTTCAGACATATCAAAAACAATACAAAACTAAATGAAAAGCACAAAAATACAACAAACAAAATGTATGTTTAAAAGACTTCACAAAAAAGAAAAGAAAAAAGAAAACAAATTATCTGTATTGATGTGACATGCCCGAAAAGGAGCAGGAAGAAGTATACACTTATTTAATCCTACCCCTTTAGTCAATATCTTTAAAGGGTTAACAACATGTCCCTAGATTACATACAGTATTTATCTAATGTTTGTCATGGTTGTAACTAGGGCTGCAACTAACGATTATTTTGATAATCGATTAATCTGTCGATTATTTTCTCGATTAATCGATTATTAATCGATTAGTGTTTTGGTCCTTAAAATGTCAGAAAATTGTGAAAAATGTTGATAAATTTTCCAAAGCCCATGTTGACGTCCTCAAATGTATTGTTATGTCCAAAACACAAAGATATTTCAGTTTACTGTCATAATAGGATTAAAGAAACCAGAAAATATTCCTACTTGAGAAGCTGAAATCAGAGAATTTGGAATTTTTTTATTAAAAAATTACTCAAAACGATTATACGATTATCAAAATAGTTGGCGATTATTTTAATACTCGATTAATAATCGATTAATCGATTAATCGTTGCAGCTCTAGTTGTAACAATACTAATAATAATACATTAGATTAGTTTAGCGCTTGACTCTTACTCAAAGCCCTTAGCATGTAAGAACTTGTGGCATTTTTGATAACTTTGATAAAAGATGATTAATCTGTGATTTATCAGATTCTGTGACATGTATCGGTGCAACAACCATCATGTCTTACTCTTAAACCTGCAGTGTGTAGATATCAGATTTTGTAGAAAGTAATTATAATATCCATAAGTACATTTAATTTAGTGCATAATAGCTGAATTTTTTTTTTATTATTATTATTTTTTCCTTTAGAAATGGTCTCATATATGTCCATATTTCTGCATATTTTGGACCAAGGCCTAGTGCCGCCATCTTGAAAGTGTCATAGTTGGAATGTCATCTGGTGCATTGTTTAAAATTTAGAATTGTTCTTGTCCTTGAAGGCCACTGTAGCTTCTGTTATTATTCGAAAGGGTTGGGGTTACCCAGGGAGCGTTGCATTCTAGAACTTTCTTGATGATGTCATATTACACACTGCACCTTTAAGAGGTAACAAACAATATACGTGTAGGTTATTTTGGCCTGGACATGAGCCTTGGATTTAAAATGATTCAGATTGAGAAGTGAAGTTGGTTACTACATTAAAAATCGCCCTTCCATAGCTACTAGGGCTGGCCCGTATGCCATTTTTCAGGCTTCGAGTATTCGTTGGTTTTTCCGGGCGAATATTCGGATATTCGTTCCAGAAAAACACACCATCAAACCAACATTAATAATGCCAATGTACTCACTGAAACCAAGTGTGTGAGCCGTGACAGCAACCTGCGTAGTTTGTTGACGCTTTAATAACTTTCGAACGGTAGTAAAGTCGGAGTTCCTTACTTTTTCCCCGTGGAAGCAAACAGAAGTTTTTCCGTTCCAAATCAGCTGTCCTCCGCGCCATCGTAACCCGTACAGGAGCTTATCAATTCATCCAGGAACGTGCATCTTTTCCCGAATACTGAATTGAGCTCCGAATACTAATTTTAACAAACGAATACTCGGATATTCGATTAATTCGGGCCAGCCCTAATAGCAACTTTAGGGAAAAACCTCATCTTTGTTTTGATTTTGCTATATTGGATAAATGTCCCTATTCTTGGTTATTTTGACATAGGGCTGCACGATATTGCCCAAAATGATTATCACGATTATTTTGGTCAATATTGATATCACGATATTTTACCACGATTATTCAGTAATTGTAGTGAGTAAAATATTTTTATTGGATTGTCACGTAAACATAACAGCGCTTTCATATCCATGTGATCGGCTATGCAATATTACTGATAATGTACATATATTTGCATAAATATAATAAATATTTACCTGAAGTCAATGCATTTCCACAAAGAAAATATAAATCAAAATATTGCACCAAAACTTTACTCAAAATCAAATCAACAGAGCACTGCTTTAACTTTTCCTTGTGCTACATTTCTGTTGAATAACACATCTTTGTTTCCTCACCTGACCTCATTGCATCTCCTAAAAGCAAAAATATAAAATATTTTACTCCATTCATTGTACCTGCATGATGGATGTGTATAAAACTTGATTTTGAACTAAATAAAATTGTGCCCACAATGTATAACTAAAATAAGTATATTATGAGCTGCGCCCTGTCAAAATAAATCACAACCTATATGGCTCTACTATGTCGGAATTTAATTTTAAAGGACGGAGACGGGAAGTGGCAGGTAACACTCAGCAACACGTTAGTTAAATGTTGCTGCCTCTCATGCCTTTACTCCCAACGCGAGGTTTCATCTTCGCTTCAGGTCGTGTGTACGCTGAGGCACTGACTGTATGGAGTTATTAGCAACCCTGGGAGCTTGTCTAATAACTGGAATAATCATTGCAAACCCACTAGGTTCTTATGTAATGAAAACGTAGTTCAATACGCCAGCAAATAGGAACGACCAAGGATACGAACTAGCAACGGTGGAATAGTCTACTCGCCCAGCTAGACTGCTTCAGCTGACTGAAGGCTCCGGCTCAGCTGTTAGTCACAGAGCTACTGTTTTGCTAACACAACTCAAGACTCGCACACTGTACAAACAGTAAATGTAATCGGCCAACATGCTTAACCAGAGCTCCATCTAGCTAACAAAGCATTATTCCCCAAAATCTATAACAATTCACGGAGAAAATGACTGCCGAACATTTACATGGCGGGCTGCAGCCTGAAGCAAAACGTACTCACGTCGTCTTGCTGGAGTCCTGTCGGACATTAACCATGACTCCTGTGTTCCCTGCTCTCCTGATACATGCAAAGACGTGTTGAAAAAGTATTCCATTGTTTTCTGAACGAGTAGCCCTGTTTGTGGACGTCTATCCATCAAAACTATGACGTAGGTCCTTAGGTGACCCGTTCGCTATACATTATACTCTTGACAGCGGTCTGTCTGGCTGGATAACAGACCTGGCAAAGTGTCATGTAATAATGGGTTATAAATCCGGTCCCACACAAAAAAAGAGACTAACAAGGGGATGTATGTGATTTCACAAGCGCAGATGTCTGCTCTCGCTCGCGCGATAAGCAGCAGCAGCTTGCTTCTTCGCGCGGCTCTTGGAGTGCTTTCTGTCTATGCGGGCAGAAAATTGTTCACACTTTGGGGGCGGAGCCACTGGACTTTGATTGACAGCTCTCGGGGAACCTGGGGTTGCCAGGTTGGAGCATGAACAGGCACATGATCAGCGAGTGGTTTGGGGAGGGATTGATTTGCTTCGCAGCTGAGCACACATTTACAATATCGCACATTCATGTACACGTCATCGTGGGAAGCCAATATCGTCATCGCGATGAAAATTCGATATATTGTGCAGCCCTATTTTGACATGCAGGAAAGAGACAGTTATTTTGTGAAGAAATAGCGAGAGTGCATTGGAATGAGTTTTGAGCTCAAATTGGATGCCAGTGCTCTAGTTAACTGGAGCACATGGTACAGTATGGGACAGCCCACAGCTCTTTGGGATGACCCAGATTTCTAAAACATTAAAAACTAATTTAATGGCCCACCACCATGTTTTAATCTTACAAGGTTCTGCATTAGTGAAGAAAAGCCTCTATAAAAGTCCCATATTCTGCTCATTTTCTGATTCTGTGTGTGTCTGTCCCTGTGTGTGTGTGTGTGTCTCTCTCTCTCTTTCTCTGTCTGTGTGTGTGTGTGTGTGTCTCTCTGTCTTTATGTGTGTGTGTGTGTGTGTGTGTGTGTGTGTGTGTGTCTCTCTGTCTCTGTGTGGATATGTATGTCTTGTACTAGAAACTGTTTTCATGGTGTAGTGTCCAAAAAAAAAAATTCCTTGTGAAGTCATAAGGGGAGAAAAATCCCAGGTTTTCAGAAAGGTGGAGGTGGAGAAAAAGAGAGAGGGTTGTATTTTCTCATACTTTGGGAGTCTGTTAACACACAGACAGAGGCGTGGAGGACCCTTATAAATGTTAAAAAAAAAATAACATTTGCCTAAATCTCAAGGACCTCCAAATATTTCTTTGCACATCTCAATTAAAAAAATGCTTTAAAATATAATATGTATAAATCTTCCCCAAGAATATATTTTAGTTCTTGTCCAGGAGAAAACCAGCAGTCCTCCTATAGCACCTCCAGGCTCCACTTACTGCAGACGACTTATTGATCTCTGTCTCGGCCGTATCGGGAGTGACATTATGAGCCATCGACCTTCTACACTCCTCCGTCTATGACCTTATTCATCCCTCGTTCATTACAGGCTCAAGCCACTCCTTCACTCTCACTCTTTTCATCTCTGTCCCTGCGTTCCAAATCACACACTTTCTCTTTTTACTGCACTATACTAAAGCATTCTGGTTTCCATACTGCAAAATATAATAGTATAAGAACATCTGGGTATGTTTGGCATACTGCATTTGACATGCACTGATTGGGACATCCTAAATCTTTTTCTGGCATACTAAATAGTATGTTTGCAACACAGGGCTACTGCTCTGTTCAATTTCTTGCACTCCATTTTGTAGGACACACACACACACACACACACACACACACACACACACACACACACACACACACACACACACACACACACACACACACACACACACACACCAGCTGTCCCTGATGTAATTTGCTCTTCACGAGGATTTGATTAGTGTTTGAGTATTGCATTTATTCTCCTCGTTAACTCAAGACTTTAAAGGAAAATGTCGCTCAAAACAACAGGCAATCGGCCTCCGTCCTTCATAGTGGGTTAAGTGAAAATGTGTCTGTGTGTGTGTGTGTGTGTGTGTGTGTGTGTGTGTGTGTGTGTGTGTGTGTGTGTGTGTGTGTGTGTGTGTGTGTGTGTGTGTGTGTGTGTGTGTGTGGAATAGCAAATAGCTTTCAACAGCAAGCTACAGCCGTGTTCAATTTCTACATTGACACACACACACACACACACACACACACACACACACACACACAGAAGTAAACAATACTCATGTCTGCCCTTCTGTGTTTTATAATCAGCCCGTCTCCATATAATTATATGTGTGTGTGTGTGTGTGTGTGTGTGTGTATTTCCCCACTAGAGTTTAGAGTTATTTGGAAAAGGGCGAATCAACACACACACACCCTGCCCTGATCCCCTGTCATCAAGGCTGAGTCACATCACTGATACGCCACTTTATAGTGTCTGATAGTGGTGTGTGTGTGTGTGTGTGTGTGTGTGTGTGTGTGTGTGTGTGTGTGTGTGTGTGTGAGAGAGAGAGAGAAGGAGCATGGGAGTGGTTGATTTCAGAATCTCAGCGCTGACAGGAAAATAGGTAGCATCAGGTCAATTTGGGCGTGGACACACACACACACACACACACACACACACACACACACACACACACACACACACACACAGGTATGTCATTCTTGGAGGTTAGCTGCTAGGGAACTACTAAGGAACATGGGAGGAGAGGAGGGAGATAAGTGAGAAATCATTTAGTCTCTGTTGTTTGAGTGGCTCTGAGTTTTCACACAACATTTCACAGAAACTCAGTGTACTAAATCAGTTGGCAGGCGGGTTGGGCAATCGGTTATACTTTCAGAATCTCAAACTTTTTGTTTTGAGTCAAAGAGAAATGTATTTTTTCGAGTCATCTGTACCTCCGGCAAATATTGCAGAAATTGGCAATGAAGTTGACTTGAGTTGAATTTTAAGTCACTCTCTTGCATTTTCTCATGATGCCGATCATGTGCAATGCCCTAAT
>NC_137233.1:5403096-5420596 GCF_949987685.1 Ammodytes marinus | reverse complement strand
AATAATTTACAGTAAAGGAAATCTCAGTTTTAACCTAACTAACAACATAGGAGCTTTTCATTTATTTTCCAAGCGAGGACACAGCATAGTAGGGTTTGTTTTGTTTCTTGAGAAAGTGAATATTAAGACTAGCGTTTTGCAATTTGTGCATTAAACCATTTTCCAGTGAAACGGTATTGTAGGCATTATCTTCGTTCATCTCTCTACCCACACACCTCTTCAGCCCGGGAGATGATTATCTGACAGATTGACTAACAAACACACACACACACACACACACACACACACACACACACACACACACAGAGGCAGGCAGTTACTCAACAGTCAGCTGAATGCACGACTGCGTATGTCACAGCACATGAAAAATACACTGGTGTTGTTTTGTTATAACTCATGTGCATGAAAGACAGATCCGTCTTCAGTCAGTTAAAGGTGTTGTCAGTGATTCTGGAGAACGCTTGTTGTCAAAATCACCTTTTGTCGAAATCAGTGAATATCTCGTCATGATCCGCTATCCAGTGTTAATACACGAGCCTTTAGGTTTTCGTCAGACAAAACAATAATATTGAAGATTTCGCTTCAAATGACTAAAAATGGTGTTGTACGGTTTTTCACAATTTCACTTAAACCAATAAAAATATCGATTTAATCTGGAAAATACCGGTAATAGAAATGTTTGGCTAATTGATAAAGTAAAGCTAAATAAAGTAAAGATATCTGGCTACTTAACTGAGTGACCAAATAAGGTAATACTAGTAAGCACACTATATTTATTGAATATGTCACTTCAAATGACAAAAAAAATTAATTTGATGTTTTTTCACAATTTACTTAAACCAAAAAAATAAATCGATTTAATCTGGAAAAATGCTGGTAATAAACACTTTTGGCCAACTGACTGCTACAATGAATAAATGACCAGATATTTGACTATTCGACTGAGTGATGTTTCCAATTTACTTACACCAAACAATACATTGAAGAACTGGGAAAATACCGGTAATAAACATTTGTGGCAAATTGACTGCTAAATAAAGTAAATATATCTGGCTACTTAACTGAGTGACTGAATAAGGTAACACTAAAGACAGTAAGCGCACTAGGGGGTCAACAGTGCAGCAGCATTACTCACTTTCGTTAGATGTCACACTAGTCTTTCTGCTCTCGGTCAGTAGAGCCAGTCAGGATTAACATGGTTAGGCTTACACACTAAAGGCAGGTATACACACACACACACACACACACACACACACACACACACACACACACACACACACACACACACACACACACACACACACACACACACACACACACACACGCGCATGTACGAAGGCAGGCACACACACACACACACACGCATGTACGCAGGCAGGCAGGCACACACACACACACTCACGCATGTACGCAGGCAGGTACACACACACACACACACACACACACACACACACACACACACACACACTCACACTATAAGTAACTTGATACCTGTCCATGCTGTCTGGTTGACTAAGCAGGAAGGATAGCATCTATACATGGAGAGGCTCAGGCTCTGTGAATGGAGTTTACTGTGTCAGTGTCAGTCGGCCATAGATCAGCTTAAAGGTGTAGCTCAGTATTTTTGAAGTACAGTTGTATGGGCATTCTTAAGTATTTTTTATTTTTTTTATATTAGTTTTTGCTGTTTTCAAGCTTTATTAGATAGTACAGAGTTGAATTGGGGAGACAGAGAGAGAGAGAGAGAGAGAGAGAGAGGGGGGATGACTTGCAGTAAGGGTCCACGGGTCGGATTTGAACCCGCGACCACTGCGAGCCACTACGCCACCGGAGCTCCAGTTCTTAGGCATAGTTAGTGTGTGACCTTATAGAGATGGCGATCAGTGCAGTCACTATAAGGAGTTTGAGGGAGACGTAGCTGTAGCAGAAGTCAGCCTTGTACTGTTGCAGTGGGGGCCAGCAAAAAATACTTTTTTTCGCTTCATATATCAATGCTTACCAAAAAAAAAATATCCTTGGGGTGCTATGGTGGTGTAGTGGATAGAGCGCGTACCATATCGGCTCCGGCCTTCGTTGCAGTGGTCGCGGGTTCAAATCTGACCCGTGGACCTTTACTGCAGGTCATCCCCCTCTCTCTCTCTCTCTCTCTCTCTCTCTCTCTCTCTCTCTCTCTCCGTCTCCCCATTTCAACTCTGTACTGTCTAATGAAGCTTGAAAAAAAAATAGAAAAAGAATAAAACAAAACACATAATAAATACCCTTTCAATTGTACGGTTAACTAAGGACTTTTTTCACAGCCTTATTTTGCCACCAGACAGCTGTTTATTTTTGCACTTGTTTTGGAAGTGCAGTTCGCCCATGTATTGTTAGTCCGCCAACTTTGCAGCGTATCCAATGCACCTCTCAGCTGTTGGACTCAGAGCTACTGTGGCTTATTCAAGAGACACAAGGGGCCCGTTCCTTTCTCTATCTGCAAGGGTTATTCCTCTTATGATCATAAAGATATATCCTCTTCTTATGGCCACAGTGAACAGCTAATAATTGTCGTCGTCTTTCATAATCACTAATTTTTGTTTTTCTTGTGACTTTTGTCCAAATAATGACCTCTCGATTAATTTAAATTGAAGACCCCAGATGTTCTTTCTCTGTCTAGCATCTCATTCATTACATTCACCCTGCGTTCCGAATCGCATACTCTTTTTTTTTTTCTTCTATTCTACATACTACATCCGACGATAAAAATAATCTAGTTAGGATGCAGTAGGCATATAATTGGGACATACTTTTACTTTTTTATTTCATCATAATAAAAAAATTAGCCTTGATCTTGCCTCTTGCTTTATATCCGTCGCATCCCTGTTTGTTTTCATATGGAGGCCAATGACATCCTAAATCTTTTTTCTACCATACTAAATCGTAGATACTAGTATGGGGGATTGGAACGCAGGGTTAGTCTCTACCTTTGTTAAATGTTCTTCTTCTTCGTCTGATATGAGGGTAGACGGTTGTGTGGCTGGGCAGCTGTCAGTGTCCCATGTAGAGTGAACCCCTTCTGGACACAGTCAGTGACCCTTATGAGCCCCGGGACCCTTAAATTAGCTTTACCACTCACTCTAAAGGTTCCCATAACAAACTGAACCCTTTTACTTGTGTGTCTGTCTGCAGTGTGTGTGTGTGTGTGTGTGTCCCCTTCTCACTGCAAATCCAGTGCTGGGATATTGTGTCTGCGAGAGCGACTGTGACATTCCTGGCAGTCACAACAAATCCCCCACAGAATTTAAGGTTGGGGGAAAGAGGTGCTAAGCAGACCGAAATATAAGCAGCAGGGACTGTGTGTGTGTGTGTGTGTGTGTGTGTGTGTGTGTGTGCTCATTTGTTCGTTCTTGGTTTGCAGCTTGACACTCATGTCCAGAGTAACCTTCAGTGACGACTCAAATACAATACACTTTATTTCTTACTAGATTACCAACATTACAAAAAGGGGGGATGGATGGATAGATGGATGGATGGATGGATGGATGGATGGATGAATAAATAGATGGATGGATGAATGGATGGATAAATAGATGGATGGATGGATGGATGAATGAATGGATGGATGGATGAATAAATAGATGGATGGATGGATGGATGGATAGATGGATGGAAAGAGCCGATATGGTACGCGCTCTATCCACTACGCCACCGGAGCGGCCCATCTTATTGCTAACAGACAACACCTGACCCACTTTCTATTTTCACAAATTCACTGACTGTGATACAATGTAAGTGGGAGATGATGTGTGAGTTGCAAGAGATTTGATTCCACAGTCTAAGGTCCAGACAGATTTATTAATGGGGCTGTTTTTCCTGCACATGGATCGTCTAAAGATTGGCTTCGATAGGTGTGTGTGTGTGTGTGTGTGTGTGTGTGTGTGTGTGTGTGTGTGTGTGTGTGTGTGTGTGTGTGTGTGTGTGTGTGTGTGTGTGTGTGTGTGTGTGTGTGTGTGTGTGTGTGTGTGTGTGTGTGTGTGTGTGTGTGTGTGTGTGTGTGTGTGTGTGTGTGTGTGTGTGTGTGTGTGTGTGTGTGTGTGTGTGTGTGTGTGTGTGTGTGTGTGTGTGTGTGTGTGTGTGAGTGAGTCGCCCAGCCCTACCATGATCTATCTAAAGCCAAATGTCTCAGTTCAGCGTAAACCCTGAAACGTGCTCCATCCATCTTACATTTTTATCTATGAGCTCATGTTCTATTTTTCCGTCTCTAAATATCCAGGTATGAATTCTGTCCCAGACAGAAAGCTATTCTCGCCCCCGTAGGGATCAATAAAACTTCTGGAAATGCACTCCTCAAAATGTCTGTCTGTCTGTCTGTCTGTCTGTCTGTCTGTCTGTCTGTCTGTCTGTCTGTCTGTCTGTCTGTCTGTCTGTCCGTCTGTCCGTTTAAAATATTTTGTATTGAAAGCATGAGTGCATATCCCTTGACATTTTTATGCAATAAGGAACCGCGTCAATTAAAATTTTACATTTTTTCACAAGCATAATATAAAAGGTAAAGAAGAGGGGGAAAAACACAAAAAAGAAAACAAAAATCTACCCATCAAACCACCCGTTAACTCCATCTCTCTGTCTATCTGAGGCTCAGTTGTTAGTCGTTCACCATTGTGTTTGTGTGTGTGTGTGTGTGTGTGTGCGTGCGTGTCATTTGGACAGCCACCTGCAGTATTTCCTCAGGCAGTGTTAATACGCTGCTGCAGCCAGTAAACCTGCCAGCACCATACTGTAAAAAGGGGGCTAGCTAATGGCTTTAGCACTGGTGAGCTAACAAGATTCTAGATTGTTTATTTGTCATATTCACAACAATTACAGCAAGAAATTTGTAAATAATACACACACACACACACACACACACACACACACACACACACACACACACACACACACACACACACACACACACACACACACACACACACACACACACACACACACACACACACACAGCAACACCTGAGACACAAATAAACTCAGTAGTAGTGAAAGCAAGGACACAGAGCAGGCCGATTAATGGAAGAGGCTAATGGTTTTGGTGTTAGGGGGTTAAATGGGTATTATCCTCCTGTGGGACTGTCCCGTGTAGATCACTACACACACAGATAGAGGACACAGTGACTGGGTGAGCGGGTTCAGAACAGACTACAGAAAGTAGTCCCGGCTTCACACACACAGACAGACAGACATGACAGAGTAGAGAGAAAGTAGTCCCAGCTTCAGACAGACACACACACACGCACACACGCACACACACACACACACACACACACACACACACACACACACACACACACACACACACACACACACACAGACAGTAGTCCCTGCCCCTTGATTCGCTGTGTTGTTAATTGAATAACCAGAGCACCTCCGCGCCAGCAGCTGTTGGTCACAGATGTAGAACCCAAGGTCAGAGCTCTAGATTACGTCATCAATCAGCTGCTGGGCCCAAATGCATAGAAGACATAGACACACTTTAGTTTGGTGGTGTGTGTGTGTGTGTGTGTGTGTGTGTGTGTGTGTGTGTGTGTGTGTGTGTGTGTGTGTGTGTGTGTGTGTGTGTGTGTGTGTGTGTGTGTGTGTGTGTGTGTGTGTGTGTGTGTGTGTGTGTGTGTGTGTGTGTGTGTGTGTGTGTGTGTGTGTGTGTGTGTGTGTGTTGTGAAAAACCTTTTTTTTAATGCAAATCCTTTGAACACATTTCATTTCAGCTGTGTTATTTTTATTGGTGCTGTTAAGTTACTAGGGCTTCCCCAGACCCCAGTTCACCATACATTAAACCTGCAGTGTGTAGAATTTTGGGTTTTATTTCCTAGCAGATTTTGTAGAAAGTAATTATAATATCCATAAGTACATTTAATTTAGTGCATAATAGCTGAAAAAAATGTTTTGAATAATTTTTTCCCCTTAGAAAGAGTCATATATGTCCATATTTCTGCATATCTTGGACCAAGGCCTAGTGCAGCCATCTTGAAAGTGTCATAGTTGGAATGTCATCAGGTGCATTGTTTAAAATTTAGAATTGTTCTTGTCCTTGAAGGCCACTGTAGCTTCTGTTATTATTCGAAAGGGTTGGGGTTACCCAGGGAGCGTTGCATTCTAGAACTTTGTAGAACTTTCTTGATAATGTCATATTACACACTAGGGGTGGGAATCTCTTGGCACCTCACGATTCGATTCGATTCCGATTCAGAGGTCAACGATTCGATTCAAAATCGATTTTCAATGCATCTCAATGCAAATTTTTTTTTATGTACATACCTATGTGTGAATTTCAAAAATATATTTATATGCACATCTGAGTTTGCTACTCGGAGTTTGCTAATCACTTCCTACTTTTGTGATGATCATTAAAGACAATCAACAGATGAATTGCCTTCTCTAATATTGTATTAAGAGAAAAGCTTTTCTTGTCACAAATATGACTTTCTATGAACAGTGCAATAATCAATGCAGCTTTCAACACAATATGGAAGTGTGTAAAAACTAAACCAATTCAGTTTTATTTTATTTCTAATCTCGTAAATCATGTTTCTATAGGATTTCTATTCTATTATTTTCTATGTCATTTCAACACATTGTACAAAAAGTATGGCTTGGAATTCAGCTCTCATACAAAAACGTAAACAGAGATAAAGCCGGTGCAGGTCATGGGTTTGCTGCTCTCAGCCCTTTTGAAGCCACTTTGGAAACAACTCGCACATGTGTGGTGTGTATGCGCAATGGCGCATGAAGTATTAGTATTTACAAAAAAAAAATAAAAATAAAAATTATAAAAAAAAATTATAAAAAAAAAAAAAAAAAATCGATTATTAACTTTTCTGAATCGATTCAGAATCGTCCGCGAGAGAATCGATATTAATCGGAAAATCGATTTTTTTTCCCACCCCTATTACACACTGCACCTTTAACCATCTGTGTCTTTCAAGGAAAACTTGAATGAGTACGGCGTGTTCAAAATTTAAATTGTGCACGGTTGGAAATGTGGGTTTTTTGAGCTTGGATTCACGGCTCACTGCTGCGGTAAAACTGAACGCTCAGGTTTAGCTCAGAGAGAAGCGATCACACAATGCCAGATGTGTGTGATGTTGTTTTGATGTTGTGTGTGGCCGTCAAACTGAAGGCGATTTTCTGTCACTATATGAGAGACAATAACGAAAGTTGTTTTGAATTGAATCAAATCAGTTTTATTTGTATAGCCCAATATCACAAATAGACATTTGCCTCAGTGCGCTTTACATTCCATACAGCATGACACTCTGCCCTTACACCCTGTGCATGGCACAATAGTGTAATTGGTTTGCCTGTATTTTGTCCCTACTTTATTATCTGTTCTGTTTTATGAAACCAAAATAATCCTAAAATACCACGTGTCAGTCTGTCAGCTGTTGTTGTTGTTTCTTTGGAATGAAATCTATCAGAAGTCAAAGGTCACAGAAAGAGCCTCAGCTGTTTATTGATCAATCGATTGGTTGACAGACAAAAACAGTTGACGGCAACTTTCTGTGTTGACCAACTGTGCAACCAATACTGCTGACCTTTGAACACGGAGACTAATCTTTGATAAATGATTTTTTTTTCTGCACCACCAGGTTTAAACACTCTGATTTAAACTGGATATTTTGACACACTCCTTATGATGTCATAAGTATTTGCTCTGCCCAAAGAAGCACTGATGAAATAGTATATATATTTTTAATCTGTCTGTCTGTCTGTCTGTCTGTCTGTCTGTCTGTCTGTCTGTCTGTCTGTCTGTCTGTCTGTCTGTCTGTCTGTCTGTCTGTCTGTCTGTCCATCCGTCTGTCTGTCTGTCTGTCTCTCTCTCTTCCCACATTTCAACTCTGTGCTTAAAACTATCCAATAAAGGTGAAACACCCCCAAAAATATATTTAAAAAGACAAAAAAATAAAAAACTGAAAAAGTGTGAGTTTGAATATCTCTGTTAAACGCTGTTGATGTTGTTGTGGTCAAACTTTCTTGATGCTGTCAAGAGATTTATTGACATTCTTCTGTGTGTTTGTTTGTGTGTTTCAGGCCAGTTATCCCACATGGGAGGACTTTGTATCCAAAGGAACCAAGCTACAATCACAGCTAAGGTAAAAAAAAAAAAATGCACAGACAGACATACAGACAGACAGACAGACAGACAGACACACACAGACAGACAGACAGACAGACAGACAGACAGACAGACAGACACACAGACACACAGACAGACAGACAGACAGACAGACAGACACTCACACACACACACACACACACGCTCTCACACACACACACACTCTCACACACACACACTCTCACACACACACACACACACACACACACACACACACACACACACACACACACACACACACACACACACACACACACACACACACACACACACACACACACACACACACACACAGTAGCTGGCTCAGTGTAATAACAGTATAATGCCAGTGATTCCCAGAGGGCCAGTTTACTGTGATAAGCATCACTCTGCCTGCTGCACACTGTCACACTCCATTAGCCCTGCCAGTCACACACACACACACACACAGATGCAGCCGCAAATCTGACGTTCTTGTATTTTAATGCCACTCAAATGCAACTGTGAAAATCTTGTCACGATCAGCAACCTGCGCGCTGCAAAGGCATCCAGTGTTTATACACAGCCTAGGCTCTGTAATATGGTCTGTAAACAAAGGGTGCCCACTGTAGCTATAGCAACATGCCCGTTTACAGATCCTAGACCTAGGCTGTGTATTAACTAGGGCTGCAACTAACGATTATTTTGATAATCGATTAATCTGTCGATTATTTTCTCGATTAATCGATTAGTGTTTTGGTCCTTAAAATGGTGAAAAATTGATAAATTTTCCAAAGCCCATGTTGACGTCCTCAAATGTATTGTTATGTCCAAAACACAAAGATATTTCAGTTTACTGTCATAATAGGATTAAAGAAAGCAGAAAATATTCACATTTGAGAAGCTGAAATCAGAGAATTTGGAAATGTTTTATTAAAAAATTACTCAAAACGATTAATCGATTATCAAAATAGTTGGCGACTATTTTAATAATGGATTTGTCGATTAATCGTTGCAGCTCTAGTATTAACACTGGATTTCAGCTAGAGAATGTATATTGCATTTGAACCGTCAGCCCAGAGCTTCTGTCAGTTTGGTTTCTAGTGTCTGGCTGAGGAATGTGGGACGGAGTTTTCCCGCTGCGCCACCAGATCACTCACACAGCTGGGAATCATGAGACGGAACATCAAACGGCTCTACACACATTACACACACATGAACACACACACACAGAGACACACACATGAACGCACGCAGGCACACACGCAAGCACGCAGAGACACACACATAAACGCACGCAGAGACACACACGCAAGCACGCACGCACACACGCACATAGAAACAGAGACATGCACACACACACGCAAAGACACACACACACACACATACACGCACGCACACACACATACATACACGCACGCAAAGACACACAGACACAGACGCACTAACCCACACACACACACACACACACCCTTGCACCCAGAGACACACACTTATACAGACACACACACACACACACACACACACACACACACACACACACACACACACACACGCAAGTACGCGCACTAGCACAGACACACGCACACTCGCACATACACTGAGCTGGAGAAGTGTGGTTTTAATTTGATGTATCTGGGACCAGGAAGTGTTTGAGTGTACTGTAGCTCTGCGTTCTTATTGGTGTGTGTGTGTGTGTGTGTGTGTGTGTGTGTGTGTGTGTGTGTGAGTGACTGACTTCAGTGGAAACTCTCTTTCAAATTCACTCACTCACACAGACACACACACTATTGACAGCAGTGTCATCTGATCTTCTTAGTAAGGTTTTCAGGGGTGTGTGTGTGTGTGTGTGTGTGAGAGAGTGAGTGTGCACAGCAATAGAAATATGAACCTGACTGGTAATGACACACACACACACACACACACACACACACACACACACACACACACACACACACACACACACACACACACACACACACACACACACACACACACACACACACACACACACACACACACACACACACACACACACACACACACAATAGGTCTATTGATGGCGATGATGTGTGTGTGTCAGAAAGTCTCCAGTTGCTCTCCTTACACTGGCCTTTGATGGCAACTGGCCTCTCATGTGGCTACACACACACATCATGCCTCCAGAATAAAAGCCCTCTTTAGTCTTGTTTATGAGTTGTCCTTTGCAATGTCTAACCCACCCAATGAATGCTGTGTGTGTGTGTGTGTGTGTGTGTGTGTGTGTGTGTGTGTGTATGTGTGTATGTGTCTGGGTGTGTGTGTGTGTGTGTGTGTGTGTGTGTGTGTGTGTGTGTGCCCTCGTTTTGAACTAGAGGAAGAAATTATTACTGTATTCACACATTGTGTCCACGGCACGCTGCCCAGTTATAAGCAAACAGGCTTCATGACTCGCATGGAAATCTGCAGGGGTAGCGTTAGTTAGCCAAACTCTTTTTAATGCCAAGGTCTTAGAAGAATTTTGTACAGTTGCTCGATAATGGCACAAATCATTCGGTGGTGCAGTGGGTAGAGCGCGTACCATGTAGGTTCAGGCCCTGTTGCTGTGGTCGCGGGTTTGAATCCGACTCGTGGACCTTTACTGCAGGTCATCCCCATTTCCACTCTGTCACCATCTACTTGTCCCGATCTAAACTGTCAAATAAAAATTAAACCACCGAAAAATTATTATAAAGTTAATCGTGATCGCAATATTTTGATTAATTATTGAGCATGATTATTTAACACAATAATTACATTGACTTTGGAAACCTCATGCATTAAAGGTGCAGTGTGTAATATGACATCATCAAGAAAGTTCTAGAATGCAACACTCCCTGGGTAACCCCAACCCTTTAGAATAATAACAGAAGCTACAGTGGCCTTCAAGGACATGAACAATTCTAAATTCTAAACAATGCACCTGATGACATTCCAAAAACATGGATTCCTCCATAAGACTTACCCTCTCAATGTACAAAATGTAATATTAATATTTGTAATTCTCCGCTCAGGAGGATAATTCAGATTATTGGCAGAGGTGATTTTACACCAATGAGGACATATTTATGAATGAGGATATTGATTTTAGCTAATACATTACTTAAAATGTTACACATTGTCCCTTTAAGTAACATATTTTTTTAAAAGTTTATTTGTAAAGATGTCTTTTAAACAGTGGATTTTCCTTGTATACTGTAGTTCAATGTACAATCAAAACATGACCTTCCTGGCTCAAAGGCTTGACCTTACTTAAACAAAACACTCTTGTCAAAATTGATTATCTTATTTTCATAAATTGTCGAAAGTCAATTTTTTTTGATTGCGATTAAAATTCAATTAATTGCACAACTATGCGTTTGTATCTGATTTATTTAATATATATGAGATGTATTAATATGTGTTTTTTTATCTTTTATTCCAGGACGACCATCCTTGTGACCGGCGCGTTCCTGGATGCTTTTCAGAAGGTGGCTGACATGGCAACGGGGACGAGAGGTACACACGCACAGACGCACAGACTCACACACACACACACACACGCACACACACGCACTCACACACACACACACACACACAGACATACACACACACACACACACACTCTCTAAGTGATACAGTTAGCATAGAGTTCGGTGTTGTTAGCTATTGGTTGTCCTCACAAGTATAGCTGTACTCTCTGTGTATGATATAATATAATGTAGAAACCATTAGGGTTGTGCTACTAGAGTTCGAAATGGGCCAGGAAAATTGTTTCGCCAATTTTCAGTACATCTCTTTTCCTCTTCCTCGCTCGTCTGTTTTTCATGCTAAGATACGTTGGCGTTGTTTTGAGGACATTTTTCACCTTTTAATATTTCCTACGTTCTTTCTCTGTCCCTGAAGTGGCACAGTGAGACTTCATGGGTGCAGCTGCCTTGTTTTACCCTGTATTAGGTTACACACATTCACACTTCAGACTACATAGAGCAGGGAGGTCTTAGTTCTTTATTTCTTTGTACTTTCAGGGTACTTTAAAGGTGCAGTGTGTAATATGACATCATCAAGAAAGTTCTACAAAGTTCTAGAATGCAACGCTCCCTGGGTAACCCCAACCCTTTAGAATAATAACAGAAGCTACAGTGGCCTTCAAGGACAAGTACAATTCAAAATTTTAAACAATGCACCTGATGACATTCCAACTATGACACTTTCAAGATGGCGGCACTAGGCCTTGGTCCAAAATATGCAGAAATATGGACATATATGAGACCCTTTCTAAGGGAAAAAATAATAATTAAAAAAAAAAAAATTCAGCTATTATGCACTAAATTAAATGTACTTATGGATATTATAATTACTTTCTACAAAATCTGCTAGGAAATAAAACCCAAAAGTCTACACACTGCAGGTTTAAGTCAAGCAGTTTCACCAAAATGGACTTAGAACTTGAACAATAAACCTACAACGTCTTTCCCAAAAAACAGAATAAAATACCTTGTAATAAATGATTTAGACATGATTAAAATGACAATATATTGACCGCTAAGTGGCATAGTTTTTATATGGATGTGTGTGTGTGGATCACAACCTTTTATTTAAGATGTGTATGGCAGTGGTGTGTCTTCAAATGAATAAGCTGATGTAGAGAATTTGTATAGTAGGCCAATTTCAAACATTAACAGAACGTCTTCCCTCCTGTGGATTTAGTTTCAGTTTTGAGCTCAGTGGGAGAGACTATACGCACGCACACACACACACGCACGCACGCACGCACGCACACACACACACACATACACATGCTGACGTGGACAGGGACTTCCAGTGTATTCAAAGCTGCATATATGCATATTTCTGCTGATATGATTATGTAACACCAAAGTCAATCGTGTGTGTGTGTGTGTGTGTGTGTGTGTGTGATCATGACCGCTCCCATCCATGGCAGCCTCTGTAAACCTGCTCTGTCATGTCTTAGTGATTTATTATAAAACATTTTTAGGCCAGAAGCATTAGAGCCCCAGTAAAACTAAATCCACCTAAGCCCTCTTACTATGTCATATGGGGAGTTAGATGTTAGATGGATGATAGTAAATCATCTGAAACGGGTCAGGCATTTTAGTTTGATAAACTATACGGAAATTCAGTTTAGATGACGTTATAAAAAATAAAATTTAAAAGGTGCTACGAGGAACTTCTAAACATTTCTGAAACTAATTTTTCCTCTGATGATCATAAATGACATGTAACAGCAAAACGAGACCATCAGTGCAAAGAATGCTATTTTTATATAGTTTTTCTGAATGCCTTTGTCATGGGTATACGCTCACACAGGAACAACAGCTGGCGTAGTAAAAACACTACCGCTTTTGTCCAAAGGGGGCGCAAGAATGAACACAAACTGAAAGTTCCTCGGAGCACCTTTTAACTAAGTTTAATTATATTTTATGAACATTCATTTTCAATCTGATTTTTGTTACAGCTTATTGAGACACCTAACTTTCACATGGGATTTTTTTTTTACTATTTTAGACCAGGCTGCCAGAGGCTTTTAAACCTGCAGTGTGTACAATTTTGGGTTTTATTTCCTAGCAGATTTTGTAGAAAGTAATTATAATTTCCATAAGTACATTTAATTTAGTGCATAATAGCTGAAAAAAATGTTTTGAATTATTTTTTTTCCTTTAGAAAGGGTCTCATGTATGTCCATATTTCTGCATATTTTGGATCAAGGCCTTCTGCCGCCATCTTGAAAGTGTCATAGTTGGAATGTCATCAGGTGCATTGTTTAAAATTTTGAATTGTTCTTGTCCTTGAAGGCCACTGTAGCTTCTGTTATTATTCTAAAGGGTTGGGGTTACCCAGGGAGTGTTGCATTCTAGAACTTTGTAGAACTTTCTTGATGATGTCATATTACACACTGCACCTTTTAAGAAACAAAATTCAACAATTTTAGCTGCTCTATTGCCTCTGGACGTTGAGAATTCCACGAACATAAAAATGCAACCTCTAATAGCACTCAGAGCAGGCTATACAGATACAGCTTCGGAAAAAATTAAGAGAGCAGTCTGTATTTTTCTTAAATCTTCATCTCTACATAACTTATTGAAAATGCTCTTAACGACGACAAATTAATTGGAATTTGGTAGAAATGTTGTCAGTAGCTTATAGTAGGAAACCGAAATGTTCATTCTACTCACAGTTAAAGCTATAAGTAGTAAAACGAGAGACACTGAACATTTGGAGTGGTCTCTTCATTTTTTTTCCAGAGCTGTATATAACAGTTCAGTGCTTTGAACACAGAGGGCAATGTGAAATAACTAAATAACTTAATAACTAGCTTCAGGCAGCGTCAGATCACATTGTACAGCGAGGGTCATCCCCTGAAGTGCTTCAGGCAGCTTCAGATCACATTGTACAGCGAGGGTCATCCCCCGAAGTGTTAATAGCCTCCAATATTCACCATTACTGTATCATAAGGTATCATCACAAGACACACAGTGCAGTTCAACAGCCTTTCTAAGAAGTCTAAGCTGTCAGTGTGTGTGTGTGTGTGTGTGTGTGTGTGTGTGTGTGTGTGTCTGTGTGTGTGTGTGTCTGTGTGTCTGTGTGTCTGTCTGTCTGTCTGTCTGTCTGTCTGTCTGTCTGTCTGTCTGTCTGTCTGTCTGTCTGTCTGTCTGTCTGTCTGTCTGTCTACTTTATTTATAGAGCGCCCTTCGCAGACCAGGGTCACAAAGCGCTTCACAATGGGAAGCAACAACAGATTAGAATTGTACATACATTTAAAAGGCCAAGACAATACAGTGATAAACATAGCAGCCCCAAGAACAAATTAGGCAAAAGCCTGTACAAATAAACAGGTTTTTAGTTGACGTTTGAAAGCGTCAACAGACTCTATTAAATGCACAGGTGTGTGTGTGTGTGTGTGTGAGAGAGTAAATTCTACACACTGCAGCTTTAACCCCTTTAAACAGGCCTGATTAATTTAACACACACACACACACACACACACACACACACACACACACACACACACACACATTATCAGAGATGGATTGTGATTGGTTACTGGCTTTAGCCCCATTTGGCTCCGGTCTGCTGTGACCTTGTTTGGCGGCTACCATCTGTTAGCGGTTAGCTGAGTGTAAAAGCTAATACGGCCTTTTAAAACACAGCATGCTGACCAGGCACATTCCGGTGTGTGTGTGTGCGTGTGCGTGTGTGCGTGCGGACAGCTGTCTCCTCCTCTGTGAAGGTCTCATTAATCTTATAAAAAGCGAACACTGCACCTACACAACATCCAGGTTTAGTAGCGCTTGAACTCTTTCAGATCTTTTGTTGTCAATAATATACTCGTGTACGTCTCCATTCTGTCTCTCTCAGCTTCTTGAACCTGTCAGCTGCTGAGTGTGTGTGTGTGTGATGGTGTGTGTGTGTGTGTGTGACTGTAAGTGTGTGTGTGTGTGTGAGAGAGAGAGAGCAAGAGAGTGACAAGAGATTGGAACAGCTGACTTTGTTGGAGGGCCACTAATTACCTCTATACTATTACACACACACACACACACACACACACACACACACACACACACACACACACACACACACACACACAGTGTTACCCTATATGCGTTGACAGCTCTTGTCAGCAATGTAAAAACACTTAATTCTTTTCTACCTTTCAGCCCCTAATAACACCCGTTGGGGCATGTGTGTGTGTGTGTGTGTGTGTGTGTGTGTGTGTGTGTGTGTGTGTGTGTGTGTGTGTGTGTGTGTGTGTTTGACTGTGTGTGTGTATGTGTTTGTGAGTCATAACCGGTCTTGTGGGTTCTTGTGGTTTGTTGTCACGGTAATGTGTAAATATGTTCTTATCTTTATGTGATCTTAAAAAAAACCGCTGTCTTTGTAAAGATTGTTTAACAGTATGGGCTGAGCCGAGATCCTAATGCCTTGCTCATAGCCAGCCATCACGTTGGTACTTGTACTGCTGCCGTGTGTGTGTGTGTGTGTCTCTCTCTCTCTCTCTCTCTCTCTCTCTCTCTCTCTCTGTGTTTGTGTCTCTCTCTCTCTGTGTTTGTGTGTGTCTCTCTCTCTCTCTGTTTGTGTGTGTGTGTCAGTGTGTGTGTTTGTTTGTGTGTGTGTGTCTCTCAGTGTCTCTGTGTGTGAAGATCCTATAGTGTCTTGCTCATGTGCATCACGTTGGTACCTGCACCGCTGCCCTTTAACACACACACACACACACACACACACACACACACACACACACACACACACACACACACACACTGTTGCCCTTTAACACACACACCTGATTATTTCCATGTGAACGAGTCTGAACATATTTTAAATGCCTTATTTAACTAAGCTAGAGGCCCAAGGCAACCATTAAATATAATTAAATAAAAACACCTACAGTACAAGCAGTTATCTTATAAAATCACACATTCAGGACTCACTCACTCACTCACTCACTCACTCACTCACTCACTCACTCACTCACTCACTCACTCACTCACTCACTCACTCACTCACTCACTCACTCACTCACTCACTCACTCACTCACTCACTCACTCTCTCTCACACTCACTCTCTCTCACACACACACACACACACACACACACACACACACACACACACACACACACACACACACACACACACACACACACACACACACACACACACACACACACACACACACTAGGTATTTCATACTGTGCCCAAGCATGATCGAAGGCTATAAAGACTAGTTGGTTTGACCAGTGTGAATGCTCCGTATATTTCCTTGGCCATGGCCCTGGTTAGAAGAGGTGTGTTTGGGTATGTTACGGATGCTAATGTACAAGCATGCGTATTAGACCGCAGTCCTGATGTCAATTTATATGAGACTGTTACCTGCGACCCGATAGACCTACATCCATGCGCACAACGGACATTTAAAGGTGCAGTGTGTAATATGACATCATCAAGTAAGTTTTAGAAAGTTCTAGAATGCAACGCTCCCTGGGTAACCCCAACCCTTACGAATAATAACAGAAGCTACAGTGGCCTTCAAGGAGAAGAACAATTCAAAATTTTAAACAATGCACCTGATGACATTCCAACTATGACACTTTCAAGATGGCGGCACTAGGCCTTGGTCCAAAATATGCAGACATATGGACATATATGAGACCCTTTCTAAGGGAAAAAAAATAATTCAAAACATTTTTTTCAGCTATTATGCACTAAATTAAATGTACTTATGGATATTATAATTACTTTCAACAAAATGTGCTAGGAAATAAAACCCAAAATTCTACACACTGCAGGTTTAAAAATATGTTGCCAGAGGGTTCAGCGTTGATTTAATGAGTAGGTGGAATGTTTGCATCAAATTTAGCCTGATGAAAACATTAAAGAACAAT
>NC_137233.1:5366863-5400396 GCF_949987685.1 Ammodytes marinus | reverse complement strand
GCCAATGGAGCATTCCGTTTAGATACTATTTTGAAATAAAAGCGAGACTCTCCTTGTGTTTTAAAGTCCTGCTTTCGTAATTGTACTTTAGCAAAGTAAGAAAATAAGCCAAAAGTTATCAGAGTATCAAAGTAAAAGTCCAGGCACAGACAGACACACACACACACACACACTCTTACACACACACACACACACTCTTACACACACACACACACACTCTTATACACACACACACACACACACACACACACACACACACACACACACACAATCTTACACACACACACACACACAGTCCAGTCATTATGCAGTAGAATGGCCCCTACCAGTGTGAACATGATCACCAATGCATGTAAACCCCTCCGCTCCCTCCATCACGGCTGGTTTTATTTTTACTCTCAGTGGGTTTGTGTTTCCACAGCTGGGTGGTCTGAGGGCCAGAGCGGTCTGTTCTCTACCTGAAGGTTTAGTTTAGAGTTTATTTCACATAGCGATAAAACAAAAGGTCTGAGAATACATCACACAGGGTGGTAGGAAGGACTAGAGGAAAGGTGGCCGACCAGTAACCATGAGGTCTCTGGTTCCTCCTCCCAGTAACCATGAGGTCTCTGGTTCCTCCCAGTAACCATGAGGTCTCTGGTTCCTCCTCCCAGTAACCATGAGATCGCTGGTTCGATCCCCGGCACCGGACAGGAGGGTGTTAGTAGTATAACTAGTGGTGGCTGCTATTACATCTACGGTGCCCACCATCTCTGTCCTTGGTTTAGTTCAGTTTATTTCACAGAGTGATAAAACAAAAGGTCTGAAACTACATCGCACAGTCACAGCTCCTTCCTTTTTAAAGATATTCTGTGGCTTTTTTTCACCTTTTTATTTGATAGTTTAGAGTCGGAGAGGAAACACTGGGTTGTGATGCTGATAAGACATTTACAAATAAGTGAATTCCCTGCACTCTGTCTGTCCCATTAGCAAGAAATAGCTCTACTAAATTGCAACGTTTCAGTTCTAGACCTTCATCAAGCAAACAGCCTGACAAGCGTTGCTGCTCATCTCATTCATATTTCTGTCTCCACAGATTCACTATTACTCTCAATTTCTCAGATTCGTTACTGGCATGTATGTGTGATGTCACACTAGTAAAATGTAGGGTTAGACAGTGAGACCATAAAACACTATTTCTGCCTTTTCTCAGGCTAGGATGAACCGATTTCTAAAATGTTTGCACGTTTATACTACATAGGATCTCAGAGTTCAATACACCTTCATATTCCCACCGGTGAAGTAGGCCTTTAAATCAATAGGACAGATGGTCACATTTAATTTAAAAACAGAAAACTTCCCCTGTCATGTTTCCCCAGGTGAAGTATTGAATCAGTTTATCTTTCTAGTATTTGCACATTCAAACACAAGCGGACTCAAACAGAGGAGGACAAGGTTAGAAAGCACGTGTGTGACAAACAGCTGACGGTCATTACTGTGTGTGTGTGTGTGTGTGTGTGTGTGTGTGTGTGTGTGTGTGTGTGTGTGTGTGTGTGTGTGTGTGTGTGTGTGTGTGTGTGTGTGTGTGTGTGTGTGTGTGTGTGTGTGTGTGTGTGTGTGTGTGTGTGTGTGTCTTTTTCCATCAGCTGTGTAGTGCTCTGCTGACCCCTGCTGTTAGGATCGGGGTATTACAAGCAGAGTGTGTGTGTAATGTGTCTAATGATGTTGTAACTCATACACACACTATTAGAGATTTAGTGCAGATTCCCACTTTATGCATCTTGAACATAAATACTTTTGGTGTGATCATTTCTGCTCCTTCCATCTGTGAGACTAGTGTGAATGTCGAGTCTCTATGAAGTAGTGTGAATGTCGATAGTTAGCCTGCTATCGGTGTATGAATGGTAACGTGTAAATGGGAACAGGTCTCCCTTGCAAAAGAGTCTTCGGACTCAATGGGATTTACCTGTATAAATAAAGGTTAAAAAGTAGACAATTGTACCTGTTTCATCATCTGGTTCGAAACAACTTCTGCCATCATGCTCAACATTTTCAGCCATAAACTAGACTGTCACAAACTCCTTTAATATTGCGCTGTTTGTTTATGTTAAGGAAATACTTCACACATACAGAACCGGTTTTCTATCATTATAAAATCGCTATTATAATTTAATGAATTAAGGTTTTTCTTCCCTCAGTCTTTCCTCAGTCTTCCCTTGGCCCAGCTATCCTGTTAATCATAATCCTACATGTTACAGGGTTAGACAGTGAGACCATAAAACACTCTATCTGCCTTTTCTCAGGCTAAGATGAACCGATTTCTAAACTTTGTGGACATTTATACTACATACGATTTCAGAGTTCCTGTTAAAAAGAGACTTTTTCGACAAATTTCGATAATAGTTTCGATTTTGATTGGTTGTTTAGTTGTTTCTACCCAAATCTGAACCTGTTTCCCCCATGTGTTACCTGTAGGTAAGGGTGAGGCGCGTGGGCAGCTGGACAGTGCGTTGCAGGACGTGAACGTTCGTTACGCCGTCCTGGAGGAGACAGAGAAGCGAGCGGTTTGCAGAGCGCTGATAGAAGAGAGATCGCGCTACTGCAGCTTCGTAGGCATGCTGAGGCCCGTGCTGGTCAGTACTCTGTGTGTGTGTGTGTGTGTGTGTGTGTGTGTGTGTGTGTGTGTGTGTGTGTGTGTGTGTGTGTGTGTGTGTGTGTGTGTGTGTGTGTGTGTGTGTGTGTGTGTGTGTGTGTGTGTGTGTGTGTGTGTGTCTGTCATTCTGTGTGTGTGTGTGTGTGTGTGTGTGTCTGTCTGTCATTCTGTGCTTGTGTGTCATTATGTGTGTGTGGGTGTCTGTCTATCTGTGTGTGTGTGTGTGTGTGTTTGTCTGTCATTCTGTGTGTGTGTGTGTGTGTGTGTGTGTGTGTGTGTGTGTGTGTGTTTGTGTGGCTGTCATTCTGTGTGTCTGTCATTCTGTGTGTGTGTGTGTTTGTGTCTGTGGGTCTATTTTAGTGATGACCAAGAATTTGAGTTCTAGGCCTTAGAAGTGAGGTCATTTTTGGAAAGTGATGACATTTTTGGGCTGTTCTAACTTTGGGACAGGCCATAAATAGGGCTGTTTGAGGGTTAACACTAGGTTTTAAGTTCCAGGTTAGAATTAAGTTTCTGTTAGGGTTAGTGTAAGGTTTTGGGTTAGGCACTAGGTTTTAAGGTTCATGTATTAATAAGGTTATGGTTAGTGTAAGGGTTGGGGTTAAGTATTTAGTTTGATGATTAGGGTAAGGGGCTTAGGGAATGCATTATGTCAATGTATGTTCTCACAAGTATACCTGTACAAAGGTGTGTGTGTGTGTGTGTGTGTGTGTGTGTGTGTGTGTGTGTGTGTGTGTGTGTGTGTGTGTGTGTGTGTGTGTGTGTGTGTGTGTGTGTGTGTGTGTGTGTGTGTGTGTGTGTGTGTGTGTGTGTGTGTGTGTGAGATGAGCCCATTAAACAACAATAAATGTATTAACCATCCATGCTATGTGTGTGTGTGTGTGTGTGTGTGTGCAGGACCATGAGATCAACATGCTGGGTGAGGTGACCCATCTACAGACCATAATGGAGGATCTGTCCAACCTGACAGCCGAGCCCAATAAACTGCCAGCCGCCAGCGAACAGGTTCTTTCCTCTTTTATATACCCATGTCATTGGGATGCAGCTATTTGGCACTTTCAAAAGACAAATATAACACATGGCTCATATGATTGCGAAACAGACCTACCCTCTATAAGCCATGAGTTTATGGACATTGGGTAAAATGCCATTGAAAAGTGATGGAAAAACTTTGAAAATGTGTTGGTAAAAATGTGTGGGAAACCTGAGGATTTATTTGTCACACAGAAAAATGTAAAATCCCAGCCTTAAAGAGGTGTTATCAGTAACACATGGGTTGCGTTCCGAATCGCATACTTTCTACTATATAGTATGTAGAAAAAAGATTTAGGATGTCCCGATTCTGGTGGCCAGATTTAGGATGGTTAGAAGTACCCAGATGTCCTACTTCATGCGGCCAAGATTGTTAGTGTTGAAAAGTGCATCCTATTTGGGCGATTCTGACCCACAATCCAGTGCGCACGTGAAGTGACGTAACATCGACGAAGCCTCCATATGAAAACAAACAGGGATGCGACGGATATAAAAGCAAGAGGCAAGATCAAGGCGCAATGTTATGATGAAATAAGAGAGAAAAGTATGTCCCAATAGTATGCCTACTGCATCCTAACTAGATTATTTTTATCGTCGGATGTAGTATGTAGAATAGAAAAAAGAAAGAGTATGCAATTCGGAACGCAACCAAAGTAACCAATCATGTGTTTTTTTTGTGTTATTTCTGTTTCCCAGGTGATTCTGGACCTGAACTGTTCTGATTATAACTACAGCTATCAGACCCCGCCAGCGTCTCCTAGCAACACCATGTCCAGGAAGGGCAGCATCAGCAGGTAACACACTGATTAAGAAAAATAACAAAATAATAATTGTAACAATTTTAAACTTAAATTTTTGTTATTTTATTAGATTATTTTTTATTTTCATCATTTTGACAATTTTAAAAGTAATTTTTTTTAATTATATAGAAAAAATCATCAAACTTGTTGTACGACTGCTTGTGTTTAGCTTTCTTTTTTTTATTAAATGAAGAAAAAAAGGGTTATTTCTCTCAATACATAGTGAAGAAAAAAGTAATGTTTTGTTTTTGCTACAAAAAGTCAGATCCTTTATCAACACGATGCTTATCTAAACATTGGAGAGGGAAACAATTCTGAATACATTTTATTTATATCTATGTTCATTAGGAACAGAGCGTCAATTGTATATTAAAGGTTAAAGGCCTACTTCACCGGTTTGAATATGAAGGTGTATTGAATTCTGAGATCCTATGTGATGTCACGAGAAAGAGAAATATAGGGTTAAAAAAAACACTCTTTCTGCCTTTTCTCAGGCTAGGATGAACCGATTTCAATTTTTTTCGCACATTTATACTACATAGGATCTCAGAATTCAATACACCTTCATATTCAAACCGGTGAAGTAGGCCTTTAAGTCTGTAAATTGGTATGTTAACAAAGGGGGCAGCAGACTCCACCGTTTAAAGGTTTCACAAACAGAGATTATTCTCTATTATTTGATTTTGATTTTAGTTTGTTTTATTTCTTGGGCATTTTATTCTTAAACTTTTTTGTTGTTGTTGCAGTACCTACCAGTCTGGATCAGTGAGACACGTTCCTTCATTGGACTCAATCAGTTCTGCTGTTGATGGGGTACACATCCAGGTAACACACACACACACACACACACACACACACACACACACACACACACACACACACACACACACACACACACACACACACACACACACACACGCGCACACGCACACACACACACGCACACACACACACGCGCACACACACCACAGATGCATTAAGTGTGTTTTATATCAAGTGTTTTAATTCAATAAATTATATTAATAATTGCCTTGAAACAATAGCTATATGTTTGTGTTTCAAACAGATTTTGTCCTTAAAAATAGCTCCCTCCAACACCACCACTTAAAATAAGGATCTACAAAATAAAGGCTTTTCTCCGTGCCAATGTCTGCAGACAGACACACACACACAAACACATACACACACACACACACACACACTGCGCTCTAACCCTCTCCTGTGTGTAGCCCTATCTGATGCTTTGCTGCGATGAAAGTGGGCGGTCCCTCAGCGAAGGGAACTCCCCCTCTCGCCTCGGTCGTCATGGCAGCAGCCGCGGTCGCTTCGGTTACGCTGCCGGCGGCCGTGGCAACCAGCCCCGTGTTAGCCGCAGGGATCAAATGACCACTGTGAGGAAAACAAACAACTTACAAATATATATTTATATTTACATTTCCTCCAAAACCCCGTCTATACCGTCTTGTGTTTGTACCGTGGTGTTGTAAACGTTTGTTTTGCCATTTAAATTAAAGGCCTACTTCACCGGTTTGAATATGAAGGTGTATTGAATTCTGAGATCCTATGTAGTATAAATGTGCAAAAAAAAATAAAAAATTGGTTCATCCTAGCCTGAGAAAAGGCAGAAAGAGTGTTTATTTTAACCCTATATTTCTCTTTCTCGTGACATCACAGAAAGAGAAATATAGGGTTAAAAAAAAACTTATTTTGTAAATATTACTGTGATGTCACAGTAAAAGACATCACAGTAATATTTACAGGATCTCAGAATTCAATACACCTTCATATTCAAACCGGTGAAGTAGGCCTTTAACCTTGAGACATTTCACATCATCCAGAACATCCAAACAATTTACAAATATATACACATACATTTCCTCAGTCCCACAACCCCGAATCGCCGTCTTGTGATTATACCGTTGTTGTTGTTGTTGTCAAGGTTTTTTTTAAAAATCCCATATAGATTGTATTGTTTTTTCTATATCCGGTAACAATAGGCTACGATTAGTTAATATATATACAGCCGTGGAAAAAAATTAAGAGACCAGTCTGGATTTTTTCTTAAATCTTTATCTCTACATTACTTATTGAAAAATGCTCTAAATGACAACATTTTCATTGTGAATTTGGTAGAAATGTTGTCAGCAGTTTATATTATAAAACCAAAATGTTCATTCTACTCAAACATATGCCTATAAAGAGTAAAACGAGAGACACTGAACATTTGGAGTGGTCTCTTAATTTTTTCCAGAGCTGTATATTTACATTTGCATTCCTCAGTCCCAAACCCGAGCACCGTCTTGTGTTCATACCGTGTTGTTGATTTAAACGTTTGTTTTGCCCTCGATTTTAACCTTAAAACATTTCACCTCATCTCTCACCGTTTTTACTCGTCATATTTATCCATCAATTCTCTCCGCTTTCATTCCCTCGTGTAACTCCAATCCAGCCCTGTTTCATCCCATAAAATCGTTTAGAAGTAATTTTTTTTAATACAATACTAACTTGCCCTGACCTGTGTTTGTGTGTGTTGACCTGTACAGTGAAGTGTGCCTGACTGTACGTGTATTTATGGTGTATTATTCTTACCTCCTGAGTGTCCTCTATACATGTCCCTATTATTTTTATATTTCTGTTTGTGTCTATAATATGAATGAGTTGCTCTGTGTCTTTGACTCTTGGTACATTGTGTTTGTCTCAGTGCGATTTTTTTTTCAGCAGTTATGCAGATTATTTCAGTTTTGGTAAAACTTTACAGATGTAAATACTTGTTTTCAAACTAGGCACTTAACCACTTACTGTATCACTGCGGTGAGCTAGTAGAATACTATGTAGACATTTTTTTTGTTGATTAAATATTAATCAATCTTCAGAATCAGTTATTAGGTTCTCCTCTTCGTAAACATCAAACTTTCCACATGTGATCACCTCGTCCCGCCCAAAAATCTCAACCGTCGTCCTGTTCATCACATCTATCTACTGTTACCAAGTCAACTGCTCTCAATCCCACATACACCGCCCCACTGCCCAAATACTCACTAGAGCACCCAACGTGGATTCATCTGCCGCGGAAAATAGTCCCCACACGAATGCATTATTTCCTCCTTTTTTGTGTTAGTTTAAAAGTAAAATATAAAGCAACACCAGCTTCTTAAAAAAGTCTTTGGGATGTATCAGGAACTATTATTTCATGATATGCCACTGAAAATAGTCCACAAAAAACACATTATTTCCTCGCCTTTAATTTTTTTTTCTAAGTGTAAAAAATAAAGCAACATAAGCTTCCAAAAGAGTATTTCGATTTTTATGATATTATTTGTTATGCCAGATCGTCTCCATAGGATTATTGTGTGTGTATTTTGATAACAATAATGTGGTTAACATTGACAGTTCCTGCTGTTTAAACTGACTGGTTGGTTTATTTCCAACAGGACTCAGTTCTAGCTGGAGGCAGCGTCGGGCCAGAGAACGGCATGTTGGCTCCTCCACACAACATGTACACACACCACGGAGAGAGGGCCCGGGCCATGTCCGCATCTGGGAAGGTAACAGACGCGCAGGCAGGCAGGCAGGCAGGCAGGCAGGCAGGCAGGCAGGCAGGCAGACAGACAGACAGACAGGCAGGCAGACAGACAGACAGACAGGCAGGCAGACAGACAGTGTCACTCAGTATCTCTCTTTCACTAAGTAACTAACTGTCTCTCTCTCTCTCACTTACTCAATCACTCACACACACACATAGGCCATGCCATTTTATAAATATCAAATTAAACTTTACTAAAGTAAACTAAATAACATCACCATTGTCTCTCTATCTCACTCACTCACTCACTCACTCACTCACTCACTCACTCACTCACTCACTCACTCACTCACTCACTCACTCACTCACTCACTCACTCACTCACTCACTCACTCTTTCACACACACACACACACACACACACACACACACACACACACACACACACACACACACACACACACACAGGCCATGCAATTTACAGTGAACTTAATAACCTGACCATCCTCTCTCTCTCTCTGTCTCTCAGTCTTGCTCGGCCCGGGATCAGTTGGCGTTGACGTTGGGAGCGTTGAACTCAGACGCCCCGCGGAGCAGCCGGGACTCTCTGCACTGCTCCAGCGGCTACAGCACCCAGACCACCACCCCGTCCTGCTCCGAGGACACCATACACACACACAGTGAGTACACACACACACACACACACACACACAGTGAGTACACACACAAGCACGCAAACACACACACACACACACAAATACACACACACACACAGTGAGCACAAGCACACATTGAGTATACACACACACACACACACACACACACACACACACACACACACACAGTGAGTGTACACACATAGACACACACACACACACACACACACACGTAAACGAACAGTTCGTACAGAGGCACAAACGTGAAGCACCGAAACAATATTTCACGTCGTAACACTTTGTGCTCTAACAAATTGGATTTCTTACAAATTCATTCTTAATAATTAATCAAATAAATGTTGGTTTGACCTGCTGCATTCAAAGATCATAACACAGTTGCTGCTTCAACAAATAAGTCTGCAAAATGATGTAACATACATACCCTCACTCAGTGAGCTCTAACTCATTCTTAATCATCTTTTTATACCATAGTCTGTGTGAATACTCTATTCTGATTGGCTGGAGAACATTCCATAGGTGTGGATTAACCCCTGATGTATGGACACCTAGATGTAGTACAATATATATTTTTTTATATATACAGTATGTTTTACTTTTGTGAAGGCTGCGCGTCGGACAGTTCTCGCCTCCACGTCGTCCCTTAATTCCTGATAACTGGACACCTTGTCGGGCCTTAACCCTTACATGACTGAACCTCTCCCTGTCCTGTTGTTGTTAGTATGAACCTCTGTCTGTCTCAGTTATGGACCAGTTCCTCTCGTGTTCCTCTGCGTCTCTGGGTCTCCGTCTCTCCTCTGGTTCTCTCTGTAGTTTTGTGTTTTCTTGGCTAAACTTCCTTCCTTCTCTTCCAGCTGTAAAGAGAGATCCTCCCATCTATGGTAGGTCTCTGTCTGTCTGCCTGTCTGCCTGTCTGCCTGCCTGTCTGTCTGCCTGTCTGTCTGTCTGTCTGTCTGTCTGTCTGTATGCCTATCTGTCTGTCTGTCTGTCTGTCTGTCTGTCTGCCTGTCTATCTGCCTGTCTGCCTGTCTGTCTGTCTGTCTGTCTGTCTGTCTGTCTGTCTGTCTGTCTGTCTGTCTGTCTGTCTGTCTGTCTGTATGCCTGTCTGTCTGTCTGTCTGTCTGGCTGTCTGTCTGTCTGCCTGCCTGTCTGCCTTCTCAACTCCTTAAATCACATCAAACAGCTTTTTGAACATTTATAACATTTTCTTAGGATCTCAAATGAAACATTTAAAAACAAATATACGAGCCAAAAATATAGAAACATTGTTATTTACTTTGCTCTGTCTGCGTATGAGCTTTGTATAGTTTAACATCATATCCATGAAGTGACGTCCTTTTTAAACTTCATTATCCAGAACGTGTGTGTGTGTGTGTGTGTGTGTGTGTGTGTGTGTGTGTGTGTGTGTGTGTGTGTGTGTGTGTGTGTGTGTGTGTGTGTGTGTGTGTGTGTGTGTGTGTGTGTGTGTGTGTGTGTGTGTGTGTGTGTGTGTGTGTGTGTGTGTGTGTGTGTGTGTGTGTGTGTGTGTGTGTGTGTGTGTGTGTGTGTGTGTGTGTGTGTGTGTGTGTGTGTGTAAATTAAATTTGGGTTGCATGTTCCCTATTTTGTTAGATAAGAGTTTCCACAATGATGCATCACCTTATTGTTGATACGCACGCACACACACACACACACACACACACACACACACACACACACACACACACAGGAGCAGTGAGTCACTGATGTAATTACGATCCTGCTGCTTCTGTCGTCTGTCTGTCAGATGAACAGATCAGATGTTTATCAAATGTCATCAAGATAATCCAGAACACACTGGTCAGGCTGAATGCAATGCCACAAATACTGTTTTCAATGATAATAATGGAAAAAATAATATATGAATGATATATAAATGAATACATATCTCAGAGTTATCTTGCCAGTAAAGTACTGTTGACATCTTAACATACCTCCTTAAATAAATGTGACTGTAACATCCTTCTACGATAATGTTGCTCCTGCCCAATTTTCTATCATATATTTTTTAAATAATTGTTATTGTTGTTTCTATCTGTCTTGTTGTTGCCTTTGTTACTTGCATGTTTGTGTAAGATATGTGTCATGTCCCAAAACCATGTTGTTTAAAATAGGGATAAACATACTGCTTCAAAAACCAAAATCAAATGACATTTTCTCTCTCTCTCCCTCACTCTCTCTCCCTCTTTCTCTCTCTCTCTCTCTCTCTCTCCCTCTCTCCCCCCCACTCTCTGTCTCTCTCTCTCCCTCCCCTACCTCCCTCTCTCTCTATCTCTCCCTCCCTCTCTCTCCCTCTCTTCCCCTCCCTCTCTCCCTCCCCCTACATCCCCCCTCCCTCTCTCTCTCTCCTCACTCTCTTTACCTCTCCCTTTCTCTCTCTCTCTCCCTTTCTCCCTCTCTCTCTCTTTCTCTCTCTAGTCGACTACGAGTCCATCTCTCTCCACGGAGACTCCGATTCCATCTCATTACATCACGTCTCCCACGGCAACAACAACAACCAATCCGACTTTGACAAATCCTCCACCATTCCGCGGAACTCCGACCTCGGGTTCCAATACAGGAAGTTCGCTCAGTCCAAACGTCCCGCCTCCACCGTCAGCCTATTGGCCGAGCCCGAGTTGATTGGCGGCTCTGTTCGCCAATTGGCATCTCACACGGCAACCATAAGGCGCAAACCATCGTCCAAACCGGCCTATCGCAGGGGCACGATCAGCGGAGGGGTGCCCTTCCCCGTAAGCACCCCACAGATTCCCCTCAAGGCCTTTCCGGGGAATAACGGCAGCGATGAGAGTGTGTACACAGCGACCTCTAGCGGCGGGGTGGGGGTCGGAGCGGGAGGTTTAGGCTACAGTAAACTGTGTAACTCCACACAGAGCCTCAGTGCCTTACCGCCCCATTCATCCTCCCCGTACTATCAACTGGTCCCGGGACAGATGCCCATTCCAGTGCCCGGACCCACTGTACCCTACCAGGAGGGCAGCAATGTCAAACAGAGACAACTACAACAACTACAGCAGCAGCAGCAACAACAACTACAGCAGCAAAGCAACCAGCAACTAAATCATCTACAGCAACGTGGGCAATTTCAGCAACAGCAAAACCAGCAACTTCACATTCAGCAAATGTTTCAGCATCAACTTCCGCTTCCTCATCCACAATCACAGCTCCAACAAGACCAACTCCAGCAACAACTGCTAAACCAGCAGCAGAAACAGATGCTCTTCCACCAGAACCGGCAGGACGAGCTCCTCCCGCCGCCTCTATCCCAGGAACAGGCCTCCGATTTGGGCCACGGCGCTCTCTACCAGCCCCTGGCACCTCCACCCTCCAGCCAAGACCCAGAGCCACTACCCCCCCAGCAGCAGCAAGCAGCAGCAGGAGGAGGAGAGAGAGATATGCTGAGTAAGATCAGGGGGGTTAAGCTCAAACGGACCCTCACAAACGACCGCTCTGCGCCCATGCTGCCCCCTCCCCCGCCAACCAATCACATGTGACGAGTGATTTGAAACTGTTTATTAGTTTAAAAGATGCACCTAAGAAGAGACAGAATCTGAATCAAAGAAATAGACTTCCTGTGTCTGATTTAAAGGACTGATTTAATCGCTGGAACTCAATCGTGTGTCTTATCTTATCTTATTTTATTTGCTTCTATTTTTAGGCGATTTAGAGGTTTGTTTGTTTGTTTTGTTTTGAAGCATTTTTTTCTGTTTTTCCCTGTTGCCGAGCGACTATCTTTCTGCCTTTTTTCTTTGGTTCATGTTTGCATTTCGATTGTGCGTAAAGTTTTTGCCTGATTCAGTCTTACCCCCGTAGAACTGTTGATTGTTTAAGTTACTTCCTGGTCACATGATCGTTATTTGGCTTCTTTTTTTTTTTAAAGGTGCAGTGTGTAACTTTTGGGTGTGTCAGAGAAGTGAATCTTGTCTTCAGTATATTCTCAATAACTGATTAAAACAAACTTTCCTCACAGGAAAATGTGATCCCTGGAACACTGTTTGAAGTTAGAAAGCTTCCTGAAAAGTTACGGTTTCACTGTTGTTGTTGTTGTTTACAGCAGCAGGGCCCACAGTTTGGTTTACAAACATATTCTTGTCTTACGTTTGGTTCCAGGTTCTTGAAATAATTTAGTTTTGATTAATGATGATAAAATTATTCAATACAAAGAATTACATTTAGAGAATGTACGTTTTGTAAGATAACCTCAGGCTCTGTGAATGTAAACAAATCCCCCTTCCCCCTGAAACTGCACAGTGCACCTTTAATAAGCCAGAAAGGAAGATTGTTGTGTCTCAGATCCGTTTCCTAGACTCCCAGAAAGGGTTGGGATAAGTACTTAGTTAAGTTGCTCCACTCAGTCTAATGGTTGAACCATAGCATGTGGATGTTTCATTTTGCTGGCTGTGTGTTAGTCCAGTATACAGCTCTGGAAAAACATTAAGAGACCACTCCAAATGTTCAGTGTCTCTCGTTTTACTATTTATAGGCATATGTTTGAGTAGAATGAACATTTTGGTTTTATAAAATAAACGGCTGACATGTCTACCAAATTCCAATACATTTTTTGTCATTAAGAGCATTTCCAATAAGTAATGTAGAGATGAAGATTGAAGAAAAATCCAGACTGGTCTCTTAATTTTTTTCCGGAGCTGTATATATCTGAACAGCAATTTCAGTCGTCGAAGAGCGTTTGATTTGTTCATAGTCGTCTTCAAGAAAAGCCAAAAATCAAAACCAGGATTGTGGGGAAAAATGTCTGTAGATTGTAAATATATTAGAACAAAAAAAAAATCGGGAGCAACTGGAGATGTTGAATGTTTTTTTGCTTAAGGGCACGTCGTAAAAAAGGTCACTCGCTCACTTTCTGTGAAGCGTAACTGAAAGTTGAATATACAGTTCTGGAAAAAATTAAGAGACCGCTGACTCCAAATGTTCAGTGTCTCTTGTTTTACTCTTTAGAGGCAGATGTTTGAGTAGAATGAACAATTTGATTTTATAATACAAACTACTGACAACATTTCTAGCAAATTCAGAATAAAAATATTGTCATTTAGAGCATTTTCAATAAGTAATGTATAGAGATAAAGATTTAAGAAAAATCCAGACTGGTCTCTTAATTTTTTCCAGGGCTGTAAGTTGAAGATGAGACACTAGTTTCCACTGATGGGAGCTGTTAACTGTTACTGTGTGCGATTAGCGAATGTTTTGCTTTACTGTTTGAATAAATCGCTGACCAATGTGAGGAATTAGAAATGGACGGTGACATGACATGAATGCAACTTTTAGAGGCAACGCTGTCGTTTTAAAGAGAAGCGACTATTGACGAGAATATTTGCTGTTAACATAGCGGGCTATGAAAAGCAAAAACTATAAAGACGAGTAGAGTTGGTTTGATGGCCATCATCAGCAAATATATGGGACACACCGCCATTTTGGAAGATGTAATTTAACCCTCTGCTACCAAATGATTTTTTTTTTTTTAATGTCAATCAATGCAGCAACTAGAGCCTGAACTACATCATTTTTTTTTTTTTAGATTATCTTTTGGGCATTTCTTTTGCTTTATTAGACAGATTGGAGAGACAGTGTTGAAATGGGGCAAAGAGGGGAGGACATACAGAGAACTGACCCACCCTGAGCTAAGGGCGCCCCACCACACCCGATGTTTGAGGCAGATATCATATTTTACATTACATTTAATTTAGCTGCTGCTTTTATCCAAAGAGATTTTCAACTTGAGATAGAAACTTTAGAACCATATGTGCCGATGTTTTCTTTTTAACATTAATATTATGTTCAATGTTTGATAAAGAACCAAATACATTTTCATGACCAAGATCTGTACTGTAATCTATGTGCTATGTAAGTAATGTCAATGCAGACGGCAAGATGTTTTAATTTATTTAGAAAATGGTGTCTCCATCGCATAGTTTGCCCATGAGAGAGCACTTCCAAATTTATTTTTAACCCTTTTGCTTGAAAAACGACAATCAATCGCGGGTATAGTGTGTAATATTAGAGTATTTAGCGACATCTAGTGGTGAGATTCTAGATTGGAGTGATTCTTTCCTTTTGGAAGAATTGTAGAGAAGCTACGGTGGCTTTCAAGGACAAGAAGTTGTAGTTAGTAAAGATGGCTTCATCCACCACTGCCTCAAGTCTTTCCACAATATCAAGTGATGAGGTGAAGATGTATTTAGTTTATTTATAGTACTTCTTTGTCTTCCAACAGGTGCATTTCTGGCGGACGCCCACTATATATAAATAAGGAAGTAAAGTTGGTCCGTTATGTGCTACTGTAGAAACGTGTGCAAGATGGTGCATTAAAAAATAATTGTGACTTCTCAATTCCATTTCTACAAAGTCTGTTCTGAAAAATGTTGAATAAATTCCACACACTGTACCTTTAACTGTCTGCTGATCAACTAATTGTTTCAGCTCTTGTTAATTATTCCACCAGTTAACACTGACATTTTCTCACATGACATTACATTGTTTAAAAAACTAATAATTTCTGCGGTAGAATAAAAAATAACTATTGATTTTGTTGTGCCTTTTCCGACATGGCTGTGTTACCATTACAGCCTTCGAAGGCAAACAACTGTGACTTTTACTTTTTTTAAAGGTTCACATTAAAATAACTTAAATATCTTTCAGTTGCCACAAACACAAGATTTAATATGTTTAACACATTTACTGCTAGAATTTGGTTTGTTTTTAAATTCAGCTCCCTTCCCTACGATTAATTAAATACTGTTAAGTCGCCATTCAAACTTGAAAGACCGTTCAACTCGGCATATTTGGTGCAGGACTATGAGGACATTTGATTATGTTGATTTTTAAACTTATATTGTAACTGTGTTTTATATACAGAGCTTGGCTGGGCTCCGATAGCTGGTTCTATAAAGGACCCTGTTCCAAGTTGGTAAATTATTTAGATTTTCTGAATTTGGTTATGTGTGATATTTTTATTAATCTTATCTGTTCTCATTTTGTTTTTGTCTAAAATAGAATCTACAATACCCTGAGTTAAGTTTGTTGTAGAGTTAAGACAACCATTGTAGGTTAACAGCTTTTTAGTTTGTTACAATTGGCACATTTCTTTTGGCGAAAATAATCTCCAAATCTGAATCCGATCATGGTGTTATTCATAAACCTCTTGCGCTCCTGCCGGTTGTCAAGCCGACTCTACGTAAACACGTTGCCTGTAAAAGTTGCTTTCGAGTTTTGGAATATTGTTGAAAACAGGGCCGGATATACAGTTGAATAATGGGGTGATCGGGGCGCTCCGGTGGCGTAGTGGATAGAGCGCGTACCATATCGGCTCTGGTCTGCGTTGCAGTGGTCGCGGGTTGAAATCCGTCCCGTGGACCTTTACTGCAGGTCATCCCCCCCCCCCCCTCTCTCTCTCTGTCTCCCCATTTCAACTCTGTACTGTCTAATAAAGCTTGAAAATGCCCAAAAATAATCTTTAAAAAAAGAAGAAGAATGGGGTCCTTGGTTGGGGGGGTTGAAGTACACGAGGAGTTTACTAGAGACAAACTGATGATATGTATATTTTTTTTTTATCAATTCATGTGGCAATCATTTCTTTAATGAAAACGCTATTAATGCATCAGATATTAGGTCTATAAAATATCAGAATATATTTAAAAGCGTAAATGAACGCTTCCCAGAGCCCGTAGGTTCTCACCAAAGATTTTCATTTTACAATCAGAAATGTTTTGATCTGTAAACTAGAACCGAGATTTATTTTTTTAATTTTTTTTTGCATTTTTGCTTGAATTGAAGATGGCCGATTCCTTTACTAACCCTTTCAGCTTTACTTTATTTTAGATCCACTTTTTTATGCTGTTCCTGATACATTTGATCGACCAAATATCTCAAAAAGTGGGAACCAAAGTTATAATAAAAACAATTTAGTATTTTCCACAAGAATTACACACTCAATTGGATCATCAAAATGATTGCCAATTCCTTTTCATGTCAATCAAATAATTCTTTCAGCTTTACATTTATCAATCAGTTTATTTGTGGCTATTTCTGATACATTTTTTGACCAAAATATCTCAAAAAGTGTGAACCAAAGTTATAATGAAAAATACTTTAGTATATTTTCCACAAGAATTACAAACTCAAAGATGCAGAGACGGTTATAATGCAGGAAAATGAACTTCAAAGAAAATATGCAACAGTTAAAAAATGTAATGAATGTCACTTTTTGTTTTTAAATTCTCACCAAATTCAGCAGTTTGATTTGATTGGGAAATCCAGGCTTAGGACCAACTGCATGCTGGGTAATGCAGTCCAGTCCTGTTGGTCTGAGTTTTTATAAACAGCTCTGGAAAAAATTAATGAGACCACTCCAAATGTTCAGTGTCTCTCGTTTTACTATTTATAGGCATATGTTTAGAGTACAATGAACATTTTGGTTTTATACTATAAACTACTGACAACATTTCTACCAAATTACAGTAATTTTTTTTGTCATTAAGAGCATTTTCTATAAGTTATGTAGAGAGGAAGATTTAAGAAAAATCCAGACTGGTCTCTTCATTTTTCCGGAGCTGTATATTGATGGTGAGACATAAACGCAGCCTTCTGAAATAGTCTGACAAACTTCTGTGGACGGTAACTTCATCTGATTAATTGATTGATTGATTGGTCCCAATATGCCCTACAGCGGTCGTGTGTGTGTGTATATATTAGTGCTTCAATTCCCGGGAGAGATCTAAAAATCTATATTGAAAAAAAAAATGTATGTAAACATATCTTGATTGTATTTTTGTTGATTCATTGATCGGACGATGTGATTGGTTCCCGACCGTCACTCGTCATATTTTTGTAGAAAAGCTTTTGAATTGAGGAAAACCCAGTGACGTACTTCCTGATGTTTGAGGATCTGACGCCTGATTGGATGATTTGAATTGTCGACAAACGAACAAAAGACTTTTAACGGATGTTTACGAACGACATGAACCAACAGAATGTAGAAACGTCTTGTTCTCCATCTTTTGATGTTCGCTGTGGGATCAATAATAATAATAATAATAATATTTGATTCATCATTTGTGGTTGTACTTTCTTTTGTGTCCTACATTTACTTCCGCTATACAACGGTACAAGGTCTTTTTTACTGTCTACTTGGTCTTGAATATCACATTATTTTTGTTAAATCTGATGCATTGTGTTTGTGACCACCAAAAACTGTGACTTGTGCTGCAACTTACAATATTTTTTATCATCAATTTATCAGACGATTATTTATTAAATTCATTGTAAAAGTGCCACAACTTCACAATTTTCTAAAAACCCAAGGTCACATCGGAAAATTGAAGTCCACCAGCTCAAAATATAAAGTTAACATCAATAAATGACAGTTTTAATCATTTAAAAAAGGATGGTGGGACTGTCTTCTACGGAGGCCCGGAAGTGAAATGGCATTTTTTTTTTTCCCATGTCACTTTAGGGGCCCAGTAGTTTGCTGTACAGCCTGTAAAGTCCCTTGAGGCAACCTTGTGATACTGGGGTTTATAAATAATTAAAATTCAGATAACAATAGTGTGAATGCAGCTTGGGCATCCAGCATTCACACTATTGTTATTATGTGATTATGTAGAACTACAAATCTCCATTCACAATTTCAAATCAAATCAGTTTTATTTGTATCGCCCAATGTCACAAATAGACAATTGCCTCAGTGGGCTTTACATTCCATACAGTATGACACCCTCTGCCCTTAGACCCTTAGCTCGGCTGAGAAAAAACTCCCATTAAAAACCCCTTTGTCAGGATTATATATATAAAAAAAAAGAGAAATCTCATATGCAATTTCAGCCAAAACTCAGCAAAAGGACAACGGCAATCTCTCATCTTCATATCTGTGTCATAGCAACAGAGCTGACCAACTGCCGGCCGCTCTGACTCTGACGCTTTGAGGTTAAACATCCGCAGTGATTTACCCATGATCCCCAGGGTGTAATTTATCCCAGGGCGTGGCACACACACACACACACACACACACACACACACACACACACACACACACTCAACTCCAGTGGTTACCGTGAGCAAATGTAACCCTGTGTGTGTGTGTGTGTGTGTGCGGCCCGTGCTGCAGTAAGCTGTGATTTGTCCCCTCTGTTATCATGCGTTGTCACCTCAGGATCATCTCAGTGAGTTATTTCCCATGTGACACACACACACACACATACACACACACACACACACACACACACACACACACACACACACACACACATGCTGCGGCCAGACGAAGTTTAATCAAACGCAGACACACAGACGCACTCGTTAACCCCCAGAGAGAGAGAGTTGCATTTGGATTCTCAAGTAGCCAGACGTCACATTTATTCTCGATTGCAGATTAAACCGTCTTAACAAATCATATTATATTTTGGAGTTCAGTATTTATTGCTTCCAGGAAATGGCCACAGCATCAAACTCTGATATAATTCTTCTCCTGCCTACTAGTCGGCTTTTATATATCACCAAGGTAACTGCCAGCAATCCAAATGGAAGCATCACAACCTTTATCACAACAGCGTGGACTAGCTTGAAGACCTACTTCACCGGTGGAAATAATATGAAGGTGTATTGAACTCTGGGGTCCTATGTGTAGTATAAATGTGCAAAGATTTTAGAAATCGGTTCATCCTAGCCTGAGAAAAGGCAGAAAGAGTGTTTGATGGTCTCACTGTCTAACCCTACATTTTACCATGGGTGACATCATACATGGTAAAATGTAGGGTTAGGATTAACAGGACAGCTGGGCCAAGGGAAGACTGAGGGAAGAAAAACCTCATTCATTATATTATAATGGTGATTTATATGATATGAAAAGCGGATATATATTGTCGCACTATTAAGAATAAGAACCAGAATTGTTATCATATAGAAGTAGTCAAAGGAGACAGGAGCAGAGTGTTGTGTAATGTAATATGTTTTTCCAGTATTAAGGTCAAAATTGAATGTATCCTATATCAACAGCGGTGGGCGAGAGACAAAGGAGTGAGTCAACTTTCTCTCTCTCTCTTTGTCTCTCTCTCTCTTTTGAATCGCCTAAACAACAATGATTCACTCGTCTTTTATTCAATCTCATCTCTCTCTCGTTCATTCTTTTCTCTCTATTCCTCACCTGCTGTTTGTGTGAGTCATCGTCATGCTCAGGGGCAACAGTTGGGTATGGCAGGGGATTTTAATTACAGACACACACACATACACACACACACACACACACACACACACACACACACACACACACACACACACACACACACACACTTCCATCCAGTAAATCAGATGTTGTTGTGACTGTGTACAGAGTCATTTTCCCTTTTTATAACACACAGATACGTCGGTAGAGATCTAAGGGCATTCGTCAGTGTGGAGTCAGATTCAGGCCCAGATACTCTCTGTGACACACACACACACACACACACACACACACACACACACACACACACACACACACACACACACACACACACACACACACACACACACACACACACACACACACACACACACACACACACACACACACACACACACACACACACACACACACACACACTCTCTCTGTGTGGCAGCTGCTCACTGACTCAAAGGCCACGTCACAGTGACTCAGCACAAATACAGTGTCTGTGTTTCAGGTGTGTTGCACCAGCTGCACTTCCACTCTGCACCAGCAGAGGGCACACAGCCATACACAGCTGAGGAGGATTTACAAAGACTGTTTCCCCCTACATACAGTAGATCAGGGCTATTCAACCTCCTTAAACCTGCAGTGTGTAGAATTGTGGGTTTTATTTCCTAGCAGATTTTGTAGAAAGTAATTATAATATCCATAAGTACATTTAATTTAGTGCATAATTTAGTGAAAAACATTTTTTGAATTATTTTTTCCCCCTTAGAAAGGGTCTCATATATGTCCATATTTCTGCATATTTTGGACCAAGGCCTAGTGCCGCCATCTTGAAAGTGTCATAGTTGGAATGTCATCAGGTGCATTGTTTAAAATTTAGAATTGTTCTTGTCCTTGAAGGCCACTGTAGCTTCTGTTATTATTCGAAAGGGGTGGGGTTACCCAGGGAGCGCTGCATTCTAGAACTTTGTAGAACTTTCTTGATGATGTCATATTACACACTGCACCTTTAAGCTAGAGAGGTAGTTGTTGAAAACTTACTTTGTAAATATTACTGTGATGTCTTTTACTGTGACATTACAGTAATATTTACAAAGTACGTTTTTTTTTAACCCTATATTTCTCTTTCTGTGATGTCACGAGAAAGAGAAATATAGGGTTAAAAAAAACACTCTTTCTGCCTTTTCTCAGGCTAGGATGAACCGATTTAAATTTTTTTCGCACATTTATACTACATAGGATCTCAGAATTCAATACACCTTCATATTCAAACCGGTGAAGTAGGCCTTTAATTGTTGCATGTTAGATAAGTATTTTTAGGCATTTCCAATGCTTTATTGGTAGTGCAGATAAACAGAAATAAAATGGGGCAGAGAGGGGAATGACATGCAGAGAACGGATCGGTTGTCTGCTGCAAAGAGGAAAGAGCCTCTTGGGGGGAAACTGAGGAGACAAGCTGTTCTTTGACCGCTCTACTTTAAAACGACTCAAAACCGAAACTTAACTGGAACTGGTTTGTTCCAGTGAAGGGTAGAGCATTTATGAGAAATGGTGTGACCAAAGTTGATACCATTTATGGTATCCATAAAGGAAACCAACATTGCTCCTCCTACTCTGATATGAAGTGAAAAACAGAACTCAACTCATAACCTTTGTTGTACAGCGGACAGCTACAGGACAGAACACGGAAATACTGGAATACCAACCCGCTCTGCTGCTGCTAATCGAGCACAAGTTGAGGAAAAAACCCTGAGCAAAGTAACTTCAAGAGACCAAGTGAGTAAGGGAACACCACTGGACTTGCTTCATATTTGAGGCCTGTTTTCAGTATCACTTACTTATCACATACATGGCTTCCCAGGCAGAGGAGGATCTGTCCTGTGCTGTCTGTCAAGAGATCTTTAGAAATCCTGTCGTTCTGTCGTGCAGTCACAGCTTCTGTAAAGATTGTCTGCAGAGATGGTGGAGAGAGAAACCTATACAGGAGTGTCCAGTTTGCAAGAGAAGATCATCAAGGAGTGATCCTCCTCGTAACCTGGCGTTAAAGAACCTGTGTGAGACTTTCTTACTGGAGCGAGACAAGACAGTTTCATCAGGGTCTGAGGCTCTCTGCAGTCTGCACAATGAGAAACTCAAACTCTTCTGTCTGGACCATCAGAAGCCAGTGTGTGTCGTCTGTCGAGATTCAAAAAAACACAAAAACCACCGTTTCAGTCCTGTTGATGAAGCTGCTCAGGATTGTAGAAAGAACCTCAAGAAAACCCTGAAGCCTTTACAGGACAAACTGAAGGTGTTTGAACAAGTTAAAGGGAACTCTGATCAAACAGCAGCACACGTTAAGGTCCAGGCCCAACGCACAGAGAGGCAGATTAAGGAGCAGTTTAAGAAGCTTCACCAGTTTCTAGAGGAGGAAGAGGAGGCCAGGATCTCTGCTCTGAGGGAGGAAGAGGAGCAGAAGACCCAGATGATGAAGGACAAGATGGAGGCTGTTATAAGAGAGATAGCAGCTCTTTCAGACACAGTCAGAGCCACAGAGGAGCAGCTGAAAGCTGAAGACGTCTCATTCCTGCAGAACTACAAGGCTGCAGTGGAAAGAGTCCAGCAGCGCCCCCTGCTGGATGATCCACAGCTGGTCTCTGGAGCTCTGATAGACGAGGCCAAACACCTGGGCAACCTGGCCTTCAACATCTGGACCAAGATGAAGGAGGAGGTCTCCTACACTCCTGTGATCCTGGACCCAAACACTGCTCATCCAAAACTCCTCCTGTCTGAAGATCTGACCAGTGTGAGACGTGGAGAGAAACAGGAGGTTCCTGAAAACCCAGAGAGGTTTGGGACCAAGGCCTCTGTCCTGGGCTTTAAGGGGTTTAACTCAGGGTCTCACAGCTGGGACGTTGAGGTTGGACGCAGTACAAACTGGTCACTGGGTGTAGCTACCAAGTCTCTCAGGAAGAAGGGGGAAATGCGGTCCAAAGTATGGAGAATAGGATTCTCTGATGGTGGATATAGGGCCTTCTCCCCATCAGAGGCACCAGATGATTTCTTTTTGAGGAGGAAACTTCGGCAGATCACAGTTGAACTGGACTGGGAAAACAGAAAACTGTCATTCTCTGATCTGATTAACGGGGGAAAGATACACACCTTCAGACTCACTTCCGCTGAGAGACTGTTTCCATATATCAGCACTAAAGATGATGTCCCAATAAAGATCTTACCAGCAGATGATGATGACGACGATGATGACGACGATGATGATGAGGAGGAGGAGGAGGAGGAGGAGGAGGAGGAGGAGGAGGAGGAGGACAGTGATTCTGAGAGTGATGGTTTGTAACTCAGGGGGCTGTTGCGAAGTGGATAGGGTGGTGGACCCTCAACTATGGGGGGTCGGTAGTTCGATCCCCAGTCTCCCCGCCACATGTCCAAGTGTCCCTGAGCAAGACATTAAACCTTAAAATGTCTCCCGATAGTTAGCTTGCACCCTGCGTAGTAGCTGCTGTTTTCGGTGTATTAATGTGTGCTCCAGTTGTAAGTCGCTTTGGATAAAAGCGTCTGCTAAATTATATGTGTCACTGGTGAAATGTTGTAGGCTATTAATTTTTTTTAAAGATTTTTTTTTTGGCATTTTCATGCTTTATTAACAGTGTAGAGAGAGGGGAGTGACATGCAGAGAACGACCGCGGGCTGGAATTGAACCCGGGTCCGCTGCTGGCCGAGGCCCATGGGGGGGACGCCCTACCAACTGAGCTAAGGGCGCCCCTTGTAGGCTATTAATTGTTCTAAATAATTAAGTTTCAGTAATTTAATTACATAAGAATACAAAATGTGACTTGTCTTTGTAGTGTATGATGTTCTTTATCGTTGAGGCAGTGTGGGCAATTCAGTTTTTTTGTTCTGTATTATTTTCTATGTTGAATCACAGATTAAACAGACTAAATTAGTCTACCCAGACTTACAAAATGTATGAGCTCCTGGGATCTCCTACCAAATACAACACAACTATTAATGAGACCAGCTGTCCGAGATGAACATTTAAAGCCGGCAAAACGGATAATGTGCCTTTTAGTCTGTAACCTGTTGTGATTATTTCACAGTCTCATTTCTGCTGAGTAAGAGATTCTACTGAGCATGTGCGAGCTTGATTTTCTTCATGCTGCTGCCCAACGAGTGACACGTGTCAGACAAGTTTATAAAGAAGTTTAATTGAAAATATGAAAACAAATGTTTTGCTGCAGTTGTGTGAATAAAATCCCTGATGTTGAAAAAATAGTTTTTGTGTGTGTTTGTCTTTCATATATGTCATCATGTTTTATTCCCTAGTTCTGCATTACTGTGACGTCATCAAGAGGTCATCAGCTGAATCGCCAGCACACAGTTTTGGGCAATTACTTCAGAATGACACACCACTTTTTTGGAACAAAGAGAGAGAGACATATGTATGTGTGTGTGTGTGTGTGTGTGTGTGTGTGTGTGTGTGTGTGTGTGTGTGTGTGTGTGTGTGTGCAAAAAAATGCACATTTCAGGGTGGCCTTTTATTGTGGACAGTCTAAGGCACACCTGTGCACTAATCATGATGTCAGATCAGCATCTTGATGTGGCACACCTGTGAGGTGGGATGGATTATCTCAGCAAAGCAGAAGTGCTCACCATCACACATTTAGACAGATTTGTGAACAATGTTTGAGAGAAATGGTACCAATTGTGTATCTGGAATGAATTTTAGATCTTTAAGTCCATCTCATGAAAAATGGGAGCAAAAACAAAAGTGTTGCGTTTATATTTTTGTTGAGTGTATATTGCAAAATAATCTATAAATAAATAAGATTATATCTCTATTAATAATAATGTGCTAAAGTACCTTTCAAACGACAATCAATTTGTTATTAACTTATATTGCTCATTTATTATAATAAAATGTGTGTATTGTATTAATAAATATATTATGATAAAGCTATTCAATTAATATAATTCATATTTGTTATAGTCCAGTACATTCTATTTGGGGATGAAGAAGGTGAGATGCGGATGAAAAGTAAGTGGACCCTGATCTGTAACTATTTTTCAAACATTCTTGCAGTTTACAGTTTCCTTTGCGATTCTTCTTACAAGTAAGTTGTAGCAGTATTAAGTCCAAGCTTAAATGCTCACTTCAACCAAATGTATACGTATATATATTTCCTCATCTGTAGCTAATCCTATCTGACTAATCCATGCAGGCTTTGAGATGTTTTCTATTGGTTATGGCAACTGGTGAGAGCAATGTCATCTTTGTGTGTTTGACATTGTAAAGACTGGAAGCATAAAGAAACTTTAGCCTTTGTCAAAAAAGGAAAAATAATCCAACATTTCCAAACAATTGTTTACGATCATGGACCTTTTGCCAAAGGATACTCTTGTACCATGTACACTTAATGAGCATCCTTCTGTTCTAACATGGTGATTGTTATGGACAGTCCATGGCTAACACAAAAGTCTAATAACAAACTACCGCTCAGGTTTAGATCAGGGAGGCCATTCGTCACAGTCACGCTTCTCCAGGTGTCTCCATCGTTGCCCACGGTGTGTTGAAGTCTCCCAGCAGAAATATAGAATCCCTTACTGGAGCCCCATTCAGGACTACGTCAGGGACTCCAAGAAGGCAGAATACTCTGAGAGCTGCTGTTAGGTGCATACGGACAGACTACAGGCAGTTTTCCCCTCAATAATCTGCAGGTTTAGTGAGGTGTCCCTCTAATAGGCTAAACTCCATCTATGTGGCGCTCCAGGGATTTGTGAATATCCCCACACCCATTGGCACCTCACACCCTTGGGAACTTCAGAGAAGAATAGACGCCTATTCAGGAGTACGGTTCTAGAACCAAAACTGTATAGGGGTAACCCCACCAGATCAAATTTGTAGCATTCCACCTCTGGCACACACTCCGGCCACTTCCCCAAAAGAGAGTTGACCCTCTGCCACCAGGGTCTGGTCCATCAAGGTCCATGGCCTACCCTGCCATCCGTGTGGCATTGAATCCGAACCCAGCGGTTCCTCCTATGACTGGTGGGCCCACCGGATGGAGGAGGTGGGGCGTGCCACTTACCTCTTTTGCTACATTGCATCCCATTAGCAACCAAGCACTTCTCTCTCTGGGCCTGGCTCCAGGAAGATCTCCGGGCTTCTTCCATGCAGGGTCACTACACTTCTTCCTCAGTTATTCATGAGGTCTTTGTGAACCATTCTTAGTCTGGCCAATGGCCCTGAGAAGCTTGTCCTTGTCCTTACTAAAATGTCCCCTGTGACTGAAATATGATTCTAAATGGCATTATTTATTTTTTCCATACTGATGCATACATCAACAGGTTTTTTTTTAAGCCGCGCTCACCAGAACAGAGTAGCAACGGCTGCTGTCTTTCTTCCTCATCACTGACAGCCTCCACCATACGGCCAGTCTGATAGCTTCCCCCCGCCACCTGCAGCAGCCAGATAGCACCGTGTCCTCTCTGAGCAAGAGCTGCCAGGTGACGTTTGTAAAAGCGTTAATTGTTTTATAGGTCCACATTCAGTAGGCCACTGCATATCTATTAAAAGGCTAACCTAATAGTAATATGGCAACAAAAAAAGTTTGTAAAGTGAGTTTGTAAATATGTAAATGGCACTAGTTCATTTGTACTTTGTATTTCATAAAGTGATCAAAGGTTGTTTTTGTGAAACATTGATGTGAAAGGTAACTAGAAACTATACAGTAGCTGTTAGCTGAATATAGTGGAGTAAAATTACCTTATTCGTTAGTTGGAGCCAAAATCATAAGTTCTGTGTAACATAATTCATTATGGGAAATCAGACTGTGTGTATGTGTGTGTAAACATAGGCCCTTCTAAATAAAGTCATCATTGGGCTTATATTACTGCAGATAAGATGGCTTTGTTTCATGTGAAGGTCAGTTACACCACTTCAACCTGGATGTTGCCCATCAAATGTTGGATTTTCTCATTGTATAGTGAAAGGTCCAAATTCAGATCTGGGGGATTGCTTCATTAAACTACCCTGCTACTATTTTAAACTGGTTTTAAACAAGTTTTTTTATTGGTTGAAAACCTAAACTAAAACTGGTTTGTTGCAGTGAAGGGTGAAGCATTTCCAAAGAAATGACGTGACTAAAGTTGACGCCTCTTTGGACTTGTCATAGAGGAAACCAACATTGTTCCTCCTACTCTGATATGAAGTGAAAAAAACAGAGCTCAACTCAACTTCTGTTGTACAGCGGACAGCTACAGGACAGAACACGGAAATACTGGAATACCAACGCGCTCTGCTGCTGCTGATCGGACACAAGTTGAGGAAAAAACCCTGAGCAAAGTAAAAGCAACTTCAAGAGACCAAGTGAGTAAGGGAACAAGACTAGACTTGCTTCATATTTGAGTTCTGTTTTCAGTATCACTTGCATACATGGCTTCCCAGGCAGAGGAGGATCTGTCCTGTGCTGTCTGTCAAGAGATCTTTAGAAATCCTGTCGTTCTGACGTGCAGTCACAGCTTCTGTAAAGATTGTCTGCAGAGATGGTGGAGAGAGAAACCTATACAGGAGTGTCCCGTTTGCAAGAGAAGATCATCAAGGAGTGATCCTCCTCGTAACCTGGCGTTAAAGAACCTGTGTGAGGCTTTCTTACTGAGAAAATACCAGAGAGCTTCATCAGGGTCTGATGCTTACTGCAGTCTGCACAATGAGAAACTCAAACTGTTCTGTCTGGACCATCAGAAGCCAGTGTGTGTCGTCTGCAGAGATTCAAAAATCCACAAAAACCACAGTTTCAGTCCTGTTGATGAAGCTGCTCAGGATTGTAGAAAGAACCTCAAGAAAACCCTGAAGCCTTTACAGGACAAACTGAAGGACTTTGAACAAGTTAAAGGAAACTGTAATCAAACAGCAGCACACATTAAGGTCCAGGCCCAACACATCGAGAGGCAGATTAAGGAGCAGTTTGAGAAGCTTCACCAGTTTCTAGAGGAGGAAGAGGAGGCCAGGATCTCTGCTCTGAGGGAGGAAGAGAAGCGGAAAAGTAAAGTTATGAAGGAGAAGATTGAGGGTCTGACCAGAGAGATAGCAGCTCTTTCAGAGACAGTCAGAGCCACTGAGGAGCAGCTGAGAGCTGAAGACGTCTCCTTCCTGCAGAACTACAAGGCTGCAGTGGAAAGAGTCGAGCAGCGCCCCCTGCTAGATGATCCACAGCTGGTCTCTGGAGCTCTGATAGACGAGGCCAAACACCTGGGCAACCTGGCCTTCAACATCTGGACCAAGATGAAGGAGGAGGTCTCCTACACTCCTGTGATCCTGGACCCAAACACTGCTCATCCAAAACTCATCCTGTCTGAAGATCTGACTAGTATGAGATATGGAGAGAGACAGAAGCTTCCTGACAATCAAGAACGAATTGACTGGTATCCATCTGTCCTGGGCTCTGAGGGCTTTGACTCAGGGACTCAAAGCTGGGGGGTTGAGGTTGGTCACAGTACAAGCTGGTCTCTGGGTGTAGCTACAAAGTCTGTCAAGAGGAAAGGGAAAATACAGTCTAGAATATGGAGAATAAGATTTTCTGACGGTGAATTTGAGGCCTGCTCTCCATCCGCGCCACCAGTGTTTCTCTCAGCGAATACACCTCAACAGATCAGAATTAATCTGGACTGGGAAAACGAAAAGCTGTCATTCCACGATATTCATACCGGCGCAAAGATACACACCTTCAGACACACTTTCACTGAGAAACTGTTTCCATATATTGCCACTGAAGATGATGTCCCGATAGAGAACTTATTAGAGTTGGATGACGAAGACCAATACCAAGACCAAGACACAGACCAAGACACAGACCAAGACACAGACCAAGACACAGACCAAGACACAGACCAAGACACAGACCAAGACGATGATTACAGTTTCAAGGGTTTCAACAACATGCTACCCTTAAAAAGGCCGCCAAACTGGTTATAACCCTTACAACCGTTACAACAATGATGGTGATGAATATTAGGTATGTCACTGTCTCTGAATATACTCAGTTGAATCAGATCTGACCTGTTCAATCCAGAGATTTGACTATTAGTGATACTATTTGTAAATCAGAAAAGTGCATTGGAGCTAGATATTTGGCCACCCGTCAACCCAAGAACAGAGCTTTTAAAAAACGCGAAAAGTGAACCGGGGGATTTGGAGGATTTAGTTTTCACAACCTTCTTCTGGTGTTTGTTTAACATAACGTGACACATAATCTCTACCTATTGGCCTGGCATGATAACGTCAATGTTTTGCTTTTCTAATTATTGCACACTGACTGACCCCAAAAAAAGAAAAGGAAAACGACGGCTCGACTTCTACGTCGACTGCGGGGGTTCACGTCTACTTTCAGGGGGCAGCCCTAGTGAATATTATGGTGAATATACTGATGAGGAGGATTACTACTAAGGATTTTTCTTAGGAGATTGGTGATGAGGCCCTAAATCATAAGTCAAATACGAGCATTGGAATAAACAATCAAAAGATAAATTAAATCATACAAATATAAACCTATAATTATTTACTTGTGATGCTCTGAATGGTGAGAGTTGGTGACTAGAGTCTGGGTCTCAGCTTTTTTCATGCCACAATATTAAAATAATATAATTAATAATGGCTTCTGCTTCAGTGATAAGTATTGTGCATCAGGGCTCAATGTTTCTCATAACACATGTGTTTTTTCCTACTGTGATAAGTAAAACCCTGCCCTCAACAAGTATGCAGTTTGCGTGCAGTATGCTACAGGTGAGGGATACTATTTAGTCATAACACTGTGCCTTGATCTTGACACTGTTGCTTATTGATTTTTTACATCACTGGTTGTTATTTTTCAGCAGCTTAGTCTACGTGATGTAACTTTTACTGTGCAGATGATTGTGGGTCAGTACAGCTGTAAAAACATAATGGCTTTGAACACTGCAAAATGCGACCGGATGTAGTAGGTAGGACATCAATGTATTTGTGGTATAATGCCTTTGACATGCATGTTTTGGGACATCCTACTTCTTTTTCTGGCATGCTAAATAGCATGGTAGTATGTGGGTATTGGAAAGCAGGGAAAATGTCTGCTGTGAAAAAGGCTTACTCAACAGCCACTCCCATTGGTATGTCATTGTTCTCTGTGCAGAAGCAACTTGCTATTTTACGACCAGCAAGTAACTGTTGGTGACCTGTGTGTGTTTAAGAATGAGTGAAACTGAATATTTGGTTCAAGTAAAAGGTATCAGAGAGATTTGAAAGATATTCCTACATAATTTTAATGTGTCGCTTAAAAAGTTTGAGTGGCTTTGCTATAAACAGATTGCTTCAGAAAAATGTTGGCCTCCCAGGATATAAGGGTTTAATCAGTAAATTACACCTCAACTACATTCTTTGGACATTTAAATAAACATTGTTCAAGCTGAATCCAAACACCCACTCGCTGACGGTCGAGTTTGTTTCCTTATATAAAAGTTGAGGTTAGCTGGTCACCCCACAACCACATCTGATGTGTGTAACTGCCTGCTGGTTTGAGTTGAGTCATCAAAAATATTTTTAAGTTTCACAGCAGGAGAAAAGAGAAGGAATTTGAGTTCAGTTTCACTTTTACTGCAGTTTAAAGTTTGGGGCTATTTTAATTTTAAATATTTTTTTAGGAAGTCTTCTGTTGTTTCACATAGGGGATAGAAGATAGGTAGTTTATGAGCGTGGGCTTATTGTGGAGTAGTTAATGCAAGTAGAAAAAATGTAGTGTTATTATTTTATTCAATCAAACAGTTCATCTTTTTTTTGGTTGAGGGAATTATATGTGTCACTGGTGAAATGTTGTAGGCTATTAATTTTTTTTTAAAGATATTTCTTTTTGGCATTTTCATGCTTTATTGACAGTGTAGAGACAGAGTTGAAATGGGGCAGAGAGGGGAGTGACATGCAGAGAACGACCGCGGGCTGGAATCAAACCCGGGTCCGCTGCTGGCCCCTTGTAGGCTATTAATTGTTCGAAATAATTAAGTTTCAGTAATTTAATTACATAAGAATTCAAATGTGACTTGTCTTTGTAGTGTATGATGTTCTTTATCATTGAGGCAGTGTGGGCAATTGTTTTGTTCTGTATTATTTTATATGTAGAATCACAGATTTAACAGACTAAATTAATCTACCCAGACTTACAAAATGTATCAGCTCCTGGGATCTCCTATCAAATCCTCACAAAAACTATCACAATGAGACTGACCAGCTGTCCGAGATGAGCATTTAAAGCCGGCAAAACGGATAATGTGCCTTTTTAGTCTGTAACCTGTTGTGATTATTTCACAGTCTCATTTCTGCTGAGTAAGAGATTCTACTGAGCATGTGCGAGCTTGATTTTCTTCATGCTGCTGCCCAACGAGTGACACGTGTTAGACAAGTTTATAAAGAAGTTTAATTGAATATACAGCTCCGGAAAAAATTAAGAGACCAGTCTGGATTTTTCTTCAATCTTCATCTCTTACTTATTGAAAATGCTCTTAATGACAATATTCTTATTGTGAATTTGGTAGAAATGTTGTCAGTAGTTAATAGTATAAAACCAAAATGTTTATTCTACTCAAACATAGGCCTATAAATAGTCAAACAAGAGACACTGAACATTTGGAGTGGTCTCTTAATTTTTCCCAGAGCTGTATGAAAAAAAATGTCATGCTGCAGTTGTGTAAAAAAATCGTTAGTGTGCCCAAAAAAATAGCAATAAAAACTTTGAGTTTTTGAGTGTGTGTGTGTGTGTTCTTCATATATATGTCATCATGTTTTATTACCTTGGTTGTGCATTACTGTGACGTTTTAAGGAGATAATCAGCTGATTCGCCAGCGCGCACACACACACACACACACACACACATACGGGGACGCACACACAGGTAATACATGTCATTGCTATTTTTGGGCACTTACCTCAGAATGACAAACCAGTTTAGGGACAGCGAGTGTGAGAGAGAGAGAGAGTGAGAGAGAGAAGGACAGAGAGAGTGTGTGTGAGAGAGAGAGAGAGAGAGAGATATAACCCGTCTGCTTTGTGTTCCTGGTGATGTAACAAAGGTATGGCAGAGAATGATGATTTTCTGGTTCTCTTTACTGGCAGCTCTCTGTGGGATAAATAAAATCAGTGAGCTCAGCTGTGTGTGTTGGTCACGTCGGCTCTCCAACGGTCAAATCATCAATGGTTTTGTTCTTGTAACTCTAAGCTACAAATATTATATATTAATAATATATCAAATGTATAATTAAAAAGTAAATTTAAAAAATATTTATATATTAACTGACACTTTAAATCGGTAAAGTTGTTGTTCTTCCACAGTCCACATTTGCTTTTAAGAATTATAAAATTAAACCATCAAAAAAAAACAGTGCGAAAAAAATATATATAATAATAAATTAGATTAAATAATTAGACAATAAACATTGAAATGTATAACCAGGAATCCCTTATTTCTCGATTTATCAGTAAATGGAAACTCAGTTTATTAAATTCAACATTACAATTATTTATAGAATGTGTTACTATCATTTTAACAACCTAACATAGCCTACTGAAAACAAAATATAAAAAAAAATAGACCCAGAGATATTTACACAAAATACACATAATATGTTTTAACCAAATGAATAGCTCACTACCTGTGGCGATAAATAAAATCATTTAACTCTAGTCACGGTCGGTTCTCCCGGTTAAAAAAAAAGTAAAATTCACGCACATTGAGGGATGAAGGGGCGAAATGTCTATCTATTGGCCTGATTCAGTTGAAGCTAAATCATCATGCTAGCACTAGCTTTTATCATCACACAAAAGTTACTCGGTTTAAACTCGAATTGGCGGACTCAAATCTCCACAGGACGAGTGGGATAGTATTGGGAGCTGGGTACATCAGTTTGGTGACATTCGAAACCCAAATCATAACTTAAATTGACTTTTTTAAAGTTAGCGGTTGGCAGAATATCACTCACCTCCGGTCAGATCATCAACAGCTTTGACCGGAACGTTCCGGAACGTTCACGAGCGCCGAGGGTCTAGGTGATTGCGTCACTTGCTTTGAACGCGTCACCAGTCACACACATACACAAGGAACGCACACAGACAGGAGATTCATTGGACCCAAAATTTGACGATGTTTTGTTGACATACATTCACATGAAATCTTATCAAACCGCTGCATAGATATAGTGTGTTGTTAGTGTGTTGTTAGTGTGTGTGTGTGTGTGTGTGTGTGTGTGTGTGTGTGAGTGAGTGAGTGAGTGAGTGAGTGAGTGAGTGTGTGTGTGTGTGTTTATTCTAGCCTTACAGAATATAAATAAAGCTATTAAATTACTATGGCCTAATATGTAGTTGTTAAACTGTAGTCCAGTAGCTAGGCCTACATTGAATTTGGTGATGCAAATGGTGAGATGCGGATGAAAAGTTTATTATCTTGCTTCACACACATCTCTTAGGCCTACTGCTTTGTTTCCTTCTTATTGTTTCTGCAAGAAGACAATGCAAAGAACAGTTCACTGATTTTTTTTTTTTAACCTTTATTTATACAGGTAAATCCCTTTGAGACCGAAGACTCTTTTGCAAGGGAGTCCTGTTTTTCCTTTCCCACGTTACCATTCACACACATTCATACACCGATAGCAGGCTATATAACTATCGACATTCACACGAGGCAAGGTG
>NC_137233.1:5359363-5361863 GCF_949987685.1 Ammodytes marinus | reverse complement strand
ATCTATCTATCTATCTATCTATCTATCTATCTATCTATCTATCTATCTATCTATCTATCTATCTATCTATCTATCTATCTATCTATCTATCTATCTATCTATCTATCTATCTATCTATCTATCTATCTATCTATCTATCTATCTATCTATCTATCTATCTATCTATCTATCTATCTATCTATCTATCTATCTATCTATCTATCTATCTTATCCAAATACTATTAAAAACACTTCTATGAGACACACGGTTACAATGGGTGACATGTACCTTCATCACTATCACACACACACACACACACACACACACACACACACACACACACACACACACACACACACACACACACACACACACACACACACACACACACACACACACACACACACACACTCACACACTCGATTCCTGGAATTATTTGAGATTTTAGTAGGAGACAATGATGACATGTTTCGGCCTTTTGATATTATGAAAGTTTAAAGAAACAGGACAAACATGGAAAGTGGTGGGCTGATTTCATGTGACAAAGGTTCAGTGACCTTTGCAGACCAAATTCATTATTTAAATTAGAAAAAAATACGTTAAGGAACACATAAAATAATAATTAATTACGTTATGCTATGTTAACACAAGTGTGAAACTATGAAAATGGTTTGGATTTGGATGGTTTTAAGGCAAGGCAAGGCAAGTTTATTTCTATGGCACAATTCAAACACAAGGCCACTCAAAGTGCTATACAGGGGCAAGATTAAAATACATAAAACACATTAGAAGACATTTAAAAGCGAATGAAAAGAAGTAAAACATTTAAATTAAATTAAAAGTACAGGTTAAAATGGAAACAGAAAAGTCTTAGTGCTTTAGTGCTTTTTCTGGATCTTTCAAATGGCTAAAAAACTTCATTTAGGCCTTTGAAAAATGCTTTTGACTTATGAAATGCATTATCAATTCTGGTGCAAATCCTACCCTGTAATGATAAGGTGATACGTTTATTTTTTAACCTGCTAGTTGCTCTTTCACCCTTTAGGCGCCCGAAAATGTACTCCCTCGATAAACTTTAGGTCATTCTCAATATCTGTCTCATTTACACTTTGTCTCTATCTCAAACAACTTTCAATCCAGAGCCTTCTGAAATTGAGGTGTCAAAATCTAGTATTTTTCTAAATAAAACCCGGCGCCTAAAAGGGTTAAGGATATGAATGAATGGATGAATGTGCTTTAAAGGGACACTGTGTAACATTTTAAGTGATTTATTAGCTAAAATCAATATCCTCATTCATAAATACATCCTCATTGGTGTAAAATCACCTCTGCCAATAATCTGAATTATCCTCCTGAGCGCAGAATTACAAATATTAATATTACATTTTGTACATTGAGCAGGCAAGTCTTATGGAGGCATCCATGTTGGTTGGAATGTCATCAGGTGCATTGTTTAGAATTTAGAATTGTTCTTGTCCTTGAAGGCCACTGTAGCTTCTGTTATTATTCAAAAGGGGTGGGGTTACCCAGGGAGCGTTGCATTCTAGAACTTTCTAGATGATGTCATGTTACACACTGCCCCTTTAACTTTCTCCCGCACGAACCCATTAAGACTTCTGAGGCATTTGACATTTGAATCGTGTATCGAGTTTTACAAGGTCGAGATATTTATACATGTGCACTCTGGCCCGTTACCGAGTAATGGTAACTTAGGCGACCGTACGTTGGCAACGGTCTGACCTACTTCCAGAATAACCTTCCTACATCATGACGCTGCAGCTTGACAAGCATCTGCCGTATTTCACATAGTCGCTCGGACGGACGCACGCACACACACGCACACGCACGCACTCACGCACGCATGCACGCGCACACACACACACACACACACACACACACACACACATATTCAGTCAGTCAGTCACTCAGTCACTCACTCATTCACTCACTCACTCTCACACACACACACACACTCACACACACACACACACACACACACACACACATACACATACACATACACACACACACACACACACACACACACACACACACACACACACACACACACACACACACACACACACACACACACACACACACACACCATATGGAAAGACTGAGTTGCTCTCTGTAACACTGTAGTGTGCAGGTCATATCAGCCTGCACTTTCAATTGGTATTTTTGGCAAAGCATGGGATTTGAAACGCAGCCAGATTACATAACTTTGGGTGTGTAGTTTATACTAGTGGTACGTGAGTGTGATGCTTACAAAGGGAATGTATGTATGTATAGCCTACATGTTCATACAGAAATCGGTTCATCCTAGCCTGAGAAAAGGCAGAAAGAGTGTTTTATGGTCTCACTGTCTAACCCTACATTTTCCTACGTGTAACATCATTATAATAGCGATTTTATAATGATAGAATGCCGGTTCTGTATGGGTGAAGTTAAGTCCCTGGTTGTTTTAAATGTTAATAACTCTAACTGAACAATTATTTGGTAAAAAATGTGACGTTT
>NC_137233.1:5346863-5349363 GCF_949987685.1 Ammodytes marinus | reverse complement strand
GTTCTATCATTATAACATCGCTATTATAATACAATGAATGAGGTTTTTCTTCCCTCAGTCTTCCCTCAGTCTTCCCTTGGCCCAGCTGTCCTGTTAATCTTAACCCTACATTTTACCATGTATGATGTCACATTAGTAAAATGTAGGGTTAGACAGTGAGACCATAAAACACTCTTTCTGCCTTTTCTCAGGCTAGGATGAACCGATTTCTAAGATTTTTGCACATTCATACTCAGGATCTCAGAGTTCAATACACCTTCATATTTCCACAGGTGAAGTAGGTCTTTAAATGTGTGAGAAAAGTATAGAGAGGGGCTTGTGGTGTAGTGGTTAGAGTCCCCCCCCCCCCCCATAGAGTCTCAGTCCTCTTCACAGCAGACCCGGGTTAGAATCCAGCCCGGGTCGTTCTCTGTATTTCATTCCCCTCTCTGCCCCATTTCAACTCTGTCTCTCCAAAAACTGTCTAATTAAGCGGAAAAACACAATAAAATAATATTGGAAAAAAACCTTGTAATGTGAAAGACAGGAGATTGTGTTGTTTCTTATACAGTCAACATGACCGTGGGCTCAAGGTGGATGGTGGAAGTCTTACTAACCTAACCTTTATTTGTCTCCTCCTTTCTCTCTCTCTCTCTCTCTCCCTCCCTCTCTCTCTCTCTCTCTCTTTCTCTCTATCAAACAGACACACACACACACACACACCCTAATGCAGTAAAACTCCCGCTGCAGGTAGTATACACTCTGTGAAAATGATAGCATGTAAACACACACACATGCACACAAACACACACACACACACACACACACACACACACACACACACACACACACACACACACACACACACACACACACACACACACACACACACACACACAAGGCACTATGACCTTGGCCATCGGCCAGGTACATAGTGGACACACACCCAAACACACACACACACACACACACACACACACACACACACACACACACACACACACACACACACAGCAGTTACACATTAACTGGCGGTGCAGCAGAAGAGTGCTGACGTGGATCTGAAACAAACCAGCTGACACTCTGACTGATGAAGCAACACACACACACACACACACACACACACACACACACACACACACACACACACACACACACACACACACACACACACACACACACACACACACTCACACACACACACACACAGGTCTGACCTGAAGGCGGCGCTTGACTAATGGTGACATAGAAGAGTCACAGAGGCAGAGAAATCTTCCCTCGACATAACCATCAACAGTTTGATATTTTATTTTAAATACTGTATATATATTTCTACTCTTACTGTACGTCTCTTAGCATAAACATTTTTTTCCGACCTGCTAGTATGTTAAGTAATAAAATGTACTCATTGTGTAACCAGAAAACATCACATGAGCTTTACATTTTCGGATAAAACACATCTGCCATTGAAATGCAGTTGCAGTTTGACATAATTTGTAAACTTTCACTTACTAAGTTGAGATATTACCTGCGATTTACACATTTTTCTTGTGTCAATATACCTGAACAAATACAAGCACTACAGGCAGACAGAAAAAGTACACACACACCCGCACACAGACACAGACACACAGACACACACACACGCACACTCACACACAGACGCACGCAAGAAAACAAGCACACAAACACATGCAAGCAAACACACACACACACACGAACACTGGCACGCAACCGAACACACAAACACACACATGACGCACGCACGCAAACAAGCACACACACACACACACACACACACACAGATGCCCGCTTCCCCCCCTCCCCACACACACACACACACACACGCACGCACGCACGCACGCACGCACGCGGACACGGACACACACACACACGCACGCACGCACGCACGCACGCACGCGGACACGGACACACACACACACACACACACACACACACACACACACACACACACACACACACATATATATAGACGCTGCGGTGAGAAAATTTCAATTTCAGGTTCACTGAGTTCTTGCACATTTCCTATACACATTGCGATCTCTCATCTCAGACTTCAAACACACACACACACACACACGCGCGCACACACACACGCGCACACACACACCCACACACACACACACACACACACACACACACACACATACACACACGCGTATGTTTCTCTCTGATGCTATGGAAAGTTGACATCTGCACAGTAACGGTTATCTATGTCAGGTATATATAGAATTGGACTAAATGTAAAGGCGAACAAGAGACAGTAAGAAAGGCATAACAAAACCTACAGTCTTTCAAGGCCTCTGTCACCCAGGGGCCTCAGACTCATTAGCTGCTGATTTTTTTCTCAGAATTTCAAGTTTTTGGCTTTGTTTCAACCTGGTTCTTGGAGGGCCTTCATGCCACTTCCCACTCATCTTTCCACATTGGGTTCAAAACATTTTATTTTTAATTGATGAATTGAATTTATTTTAGACATATCCAATACAAATTAAACATA
>NC_137233.1:5306863-5319363 GCF_949987685.1 Ammodytes marinus | reverse complement strand
TAGTTTTGTGTAGTGGGTATACTGTGATGATTCCCACCTCGCCTCTTCCTGAATATGCACCATAGCATTTTGTATACATTTCTAAACATATGGCTTACACTGTGGTGGGTTTACAATGCTGTTGTTATTGCAGTTGGCGCAGCAAAGGTAAAAACATTTTACACCCTACTAACATGGGTTTAGAAACATCAAAATTTGGAAGAACTTCCATCACAAATTATTTGTGATGGAAGTTCTTTCAAGGTTGGAGGTCAACTCAGGTGGAAGAATATTTCAGGAGACTTGGATGAATTATGAAGCAATATTTATTACAGACTTGGCCAAGGAGAACCGGACTGCAACTCGGGTGACTTGCACTTCAATTCTGACAGACACTTCCTGAGAGCTGTGTATTAACCGTGCTATCTCTAACACCTCCCTGGCTCGGGCACCAAGCGTACCAATGTTTTGGTTCAGAGCTGAACACAGTGAACCATAACATTCTGGAGTCTAAAGAGATGAGACTTTATCTATACAACTGACTTAAGTGTCTCCTAACAGTCTACCAGGCTGACCTAGTGTCTGAGATATAGACAAACTCACAAGACAGGCAAAAATTAACTATACATCTCTACCATAAATATTAACCATACTAAAGACTGAAAATTCCCTCCCAACATGTACTTTAAGTTCACTGTATGGAGGTAGTTTAGGGCAAAAAACCAGTCTGTGATTGTAGCAGCATGGTGCTATGTTATACATATTTACCCTACCTGCAGTCCTAAATTGTATGGAATGACAGGAGTCCCCGTTTAGTTGGCACTAATTGACAGAAGTTCCCTGTTGGTTAGGATCGAATGATATTCACACTCCATCATGGATGATAAATACCTAGCTAGATCAATAATACCTATGAAAATAATATTAACTGCATTTGAGAATAGTTATAACACAACATGTAATTTGTAAATGATTTGTAGAGTTTAAAAATGTTTTAATACATATATTTTTTTAAAGATTTTTTTACGATAGCTGAACGACAGTGGGCACAAGTGGAGCGACATGTGCAACACTCTAACTACAGTCTGCTTTACCAATAGTCACCTGAGCTGAACAGTTCACAACACCTGCAAAACTCATTCAAAGCAACACACTGTCACAAACATCTCAAAACACAAACTTACACTGTCTATCAGAGCAAACAGAGTAAAAACACCAGCATCAAACACGAATAAACACATTACAAACTTTTACTCATTACAGTTTGAAAAATGTGAGTGACTTGAATGAAAACCAACAGTTCGCTTCAATAGGATCACTGCCCGGCCTAATAAAAGTCACACACTCAAATATCTTGTTGGACCATCTTTAGCTTTGATTACAGCACATATTCGCTGTAACACATTTTGATACGCTTTATTTTGGCACATAAAGTTGCTTAGAACCTAGGCCTGACCAACCTGGTTTTACATACTTTGAGTTTAATCGAAAACCCAGGGTTGATAAGCAACTCTGGGTTTTCGGTTTCAGAACAGTGGATCAGCGTTGGATTAATCAACTCTGAGCGTGTTCACTCTGGGTGGAGCGTGTGCGTAAAAGCCATCGTCAATGGATCGCTGATAACATGATTCACCATGGAAACAGAAGAAACACATGATTGATCCTCCCACTTCTCCACTTCTCAAAAAAGAAAAGAAAAAAAAATCTCCGCTCCTCCCACTAGAGTTAGAAATATTAACGAATGAGTTTATGGTATGGAGAAGAATTAACGGGGATATTGTCTCATAACTCTGATCTAATCTCCTCGGCAATTCAGAAAAAAACTGAGAAAAAATGTTTTGTCAAGAGAATAATTTCGCTAAGCCATAGTCTATTTTTAAAAGTTACGCATATCAGCAGTAAAGTATTAAGCTGGCGCGGCACAGCATTGCTGAGAGCGTTTTATATTCGCTGTATAATATGTTGGCAAGCTATAGCCTAATACTGTGCAGTAACAGACTGTTGCTTCTTTTAAATGGGGAGTGAAATACATTGCGTCAGACACATTAGGTGACAGTTTCCATTGAAGAGCCTGATTGATTTATTACCAGATCCATTTTCCTCAAGTGATCACAGTTTAAATGATTGTATAATTTTTATATTCATATTAGGCTATTTAACGAGGCTCGTCTGCGACTTTAGGATCGCACAAGTGAACAGTAACGATCGCGTGCAGCCGCAGCGTTACATGAATCCACCTGACATAAATCTGTTCAGTGGCACAGACGTTAAAAAGCATACAATACTAATGGGTTTATTAATCTGAATGTAGAGCATGTCACGATGTGTAAGGGGGCCGCCTATATGAACGGACCAAGGGCTGAGAACAAGGCTACTGATCAGATAAATGATCGGTCAAACGTAAAATCATCAGGAAATGATCAAAACATCCCGATGGAGATTTCTAAGGAGTGATTTTGCTTCAAACTGTACAGTCACGCGTGTGACAGTGACACTCTTTCTTCAGTCGGAGCTGCAGCGTAAAGTGAAAACAAACTCAGGGTAGGTCTAACCACCTATCCAGCAGGTTAGACCCATGGCGTATGTTGCCGCAGTAACTGACCCTCGGTTGCGCTGAAACTGACCCAGAGTTTCCACTAACTCAGAGCGAACAAAGGTAGGCTCTCAAGTTCAATATTGAACATAGCCAAGAGTTCTATTGTTGATATTTAAAATGTTGATACAACCAAATAATTGTATTTATTTTAAGTGATCTCCCATCATGAACATTATTTTTTTTCCCCGACCACATTTCTTCAAGGATGAAAGTTCACTACTATCTCTCCAGGCTTTTCATAATGCGTTGGACAGTTCTTAACAAGATTTTAGTAGTTTCCTCTTTTCCTGAGTAGTTTTATTTGTTTAATGCAGGCCAATAATTTCACTCCACTGAAACAAAGTTACATCTTTTCCCAAACCACAGCATATGTCATCCTTATAGCAGATGACAAAATTACAGGAATTGATTTATGTATTATAATTATAGAATATTTACACAAATAAATACTACAAAAAAATCAAAATGTTACGTGTCAATAAAATAGAAAATAGAAAAATATGATAATTAATAAATAAAAATATTATCTATTAAGGCACACTTCTGATTTAATTTACTTTTGTTTACCTAATAAAACTGGTATGTTATAAAATAAACAATCATGTGAAAGAATTGAAGTTCCCTCTAAAAAAATGTGCTGGTGTTTTGTTTCATTTTGGTAGTAGGAGGATTTCTTCCTTTTGAGCCAGAGAGCCTGAGAGACAATAAAAAATATTTGTTTCCCTTTTCTCAGGCTAGGGTGAACAGATTTCTAAAATATTTGCATATTTATACTACACTGTGTGCACAATTATTAGGCAAGTGAGTATTTTGGCCATATCATAATTTGTATGCATATTTTCCAACTTTAAGCTGTATACAATTGAGTGCTTATTCAATTTAAGCATACCAGGTGATGTGTATTTGCGTAATGAGTTAAGGTGTGGCCTAAGGAGTTCAACACTCTATATCAAGGTGTGCATAGTTATTAGGCAGTTTCTCTTTCTCAGGTAAAATGGGACAAAAAAGAGATTTAACAGACTCTGAAAAATCAAAAATTGCATAAAGTCTTTTAGAGGGATGGAACACTCTTGAAATTGCTAAGATATTGGGGCGTGACCACAGATCCATGAAACGTTTTGTTGCAAATAGCCAACAGGGTCGCAAGAAACATATTGAGAAAAAAATACGCAAATTAACTGTCAAAGATTTGGAGGCCCGTGGCTGGATCAGTAACGTACACAGAGCTCCACTTCGACTCAGACGGCAGCAAGGTTGAGGTGGGGTACTGGTATGGGCTGGTATTATTAAAGATGAGCTAGTTTTTTGGGTTGAAAATGGCATTAAAATCACCTCCCAAACCTACAGACAGTTTTTAGAAGACACTTTCTTCAAGCAGTGGTACAGGAAAAAGTCTGCATATTTCAAGAAGACCATGATTTGTATGCAGGAGAATGCTCCATCGCATACATCGAAGTACTCAACTGCATGGCTAGCCCGTAAAGGCCTTAAGGATGAAAAATTATGACATGGCCCCCTTCCTCACCTGACCTAAACCCTATTGAGTACCTGTGGGCCCTGCTTAAACAAGAGATTTACAGTGAAGTAAATCAGTACACCTCTCGGAACAGTGTCTGGGAGGCTGTGGTGGCTGCTGCACAAAAAGTTGATCGTCAACAGATCAAGAAACTGACAAACTCCATGAATGACAGTGTGACAGTTATCGAAAAGAATGGTGGCTATATTGGTCACAGATTTTTTTTTACATGTCAGAAACGTTTATTTGTAAATGTTGAGTGGTTTTATCATTCTCACTTTAACAGATGCAAATAAATAAGTGAAATGGGAAAATGTTTATTTTTTCATTTAGTTGCATAATAATTCTGCACACTAATAGTTGCCTAATAATTCTGCAAATATATGTATTCACTTAAAAAAGAAAAAACCTCACTTTTAATTTCTTAAACATTCAGGTTTAGGTTAATTTACATTTTGGATTGACCGAGAACACTGTAGTTGTTCAATAATAAATACATCCTCAAAAATACAACTTGCCTAATAATTGTGCAGACAGTGTACATAGGTTTGTTTCCTCCAGTGAAATAATTATTTAAATAATTTTCCATCTTTTGAGTCTTTGATTAATATTTTTCTGGATTTATTTTATTGGGATCATTCATTTAATAAAGACATATTACTTATACAGACTAACTTTCCATTGATGTGAAAGGTCACTCTCTTGTCCCCCACTTACATACCTGCCAAACCATGCCCTTGCTGGCAGCCCTTCAACCCCCACCCCTGGCCTGCATTGTCTCTATTCAAAGTAGGCACTTCACACATTTTCTACAGCAACACTGGCAGTGAGTTGGACTTATGTTACAAGACTGTGATGCTGTGTCTCTCCCAGAGGCTGCATACATCTCCTTGCAAACATAAATATAGTGGATTTATTAAAAGAGATATGGTAACAGTTGTATGCGCCAACATTTTTAAGCTAAACTTAGTTGGATATCTGGTTCCTTTAGTAACTTTATTTTAAGCCTAGAGTAGCTCCCTAAAAATATCCAGCCATGTAGGAAATCATTTATTTACCAACATAATCAATTGATGGATCCTTACGAGAAACATGTACAAATATGGAATTTACCTTTCAAATTCACTTTGAAGCCCATTAACCCTTCTAGTTTCACAAGGAATCCTATTGTGCTATCTACTCTGAAGATTTGGTTCCAGTTTAGGCGCCATTTTATGTTTTCCTCTGCATCCACTCTGATGCCCATAGTGAACAATCATCTATTCCCCCCATCTGTTGGGAATATATCCTACATGTTATGGCGAAATAAAGGCATTTAGGTATTCAGACCTTCATAAGGATGGGCACTTTGCTACTTTTTCAGACTTCCCAAAAGGTTTTAATTTACCTACATCCCATTTATTTATGTACGTTCAAATTAGACATTGTGCCTCTTCTCTTTTTTCGTGTTATCCTTCTCTCTCTATAAACCAACCATGGGAAGACCTTCTGACCTTTAAACCTCATCAGAAATTGCTAATTTCTAAGATTTATGACAAACTCATGGCTCTGGAAAACAATTTGGCTGTCGAAACTAAAAATGCTTGGGAGCGTGAGCCTGTGGTAAATTTGACAGATCAATAAGGTGGTACATAGTATAAGCTCATCTTCTCCCTGTGTCAGGCTGCATCTTATTCAGTGTTAAAGTGTTACATAGAGTCCATTTCAGCAAATCTGAAATGTATCCAAATGGTGTGGACCAGTGTGACGTATGCCACGCCTCCTCATGTAAATTTAGTCATAATTTCACTCCTCTGAAACAGAGTTACATCTTTTCCCAAACCACAGCATATGTCTTCTGACGTGGTTGTTTAGGAAATAAGAAGCTATTCACTCCATCAGTGAGAGTTGCACTCTTACAGTAAATGCAAAATTGCAGGAATTGTTTTTTGTATTACAATTATAGTATGTTTACAAAGATAAATACTACATTTGAAAATGTTACATATCAATAAAATATGAAATAAAATATAATAACATTTTGAATTATTGAGGCAAACTTCTGATTAAATTTATTTTTGTTTACCTAAAAAACTAACATGTTATAAAATAAACAATTTCATGTGAAATAATTTCACTCTCCTCAAAGAAAATAGTAAGATCTTTGTGTGAAGTAACTAAAATTGTTCAAACCGTATAAAATTAAAAAATAAATTGTTTGCTGATTTTCCATCTTTTGAGTCTGTGATTAATATTGTTCTGGATTTGTTTTATTGGGATCATTCATTTAATAAAAACATATTACTTATACAGACTAACTTTCCATTGATGTTAAAGGTCACCCTTGTCCTCAACATGCATACCTGCCAAACCATGCTCTTGCTGACTGCCCCTCTACCCAACCCCCGGCCTACATTGTCTCTATTCAAAGTAGACACTTCACACCTTTTTTTACAGCAACACCTTTAAACCTCACCAGAAATTGCTAATGTCTAAGATTTATGACAAACTCATGGCTCTGGAAAACAATTTGGCTGTCAAAACTAAAAATGCTTGGTAGCGTGAGCCTGGGGTAAATTTGACAGATCAATGATGGGATAAGGTGGTACATAGTATACGCTCATCTTCTCCTTGTGCCAGGCTGCAGCTTATATAGTTAAAGTGTTACATAAAGTCCATTTCAGCAAATCTAAAATCTATCCAAATGTTGTGGACCAGTGTGACAGATGCCACACCTCCTCATCTAAATTTAGTCATACGTTTTTTTATTGTCTCAGACTACATACATTCTGGACTGCCTTTTTATGATTTTGGCGGGCAACAACTCCACATTTACTAGTTGCAATCAGAAATACTAGCTTTCACTTCCCTTCTGGCAAGACGTCATAGTTTACTTATGTGAAAATCTCCTTAACCCCCATTTATTTCTATCAGGCTTAAGGACGTTATGTTTTTCCTTAAATTAGAAAAAAATAAACAACAGTGAAAGACTTCTAAAAAAGTCTCCCAAAAATGGGAATAGATCTTTAAATTCTGTCTGTGGTCAGAAATAAGCTGCAGTGTATACATGTGTGTGTGTCAGAGAAGTGAACATTTTCTAAGGTATATTCTCCTAACTGAATAAACAAACTTTCCTCACAGGAAAATGTGATCCCTGGAACACTGTTTGAAGTTAGAAAGCTTCCTGAAAAGTTACTGTTTCACTGTTGTTTACAGCAGCAGGGCCCACAGTTTGGTTTACAAACATATTCTAGTTGGTTCCAGGTTCCTCAAAATAATATTGTTTTGATATGTGATGATAGAATTGAATCACATTTTATTATAAACATTGAACTTCACAAACATGTTTTAACTTCACCTAACAATATAAGATAGCTTGCCTTGTAACCTATAGAACATAATGTTGATTACAAAAAAAGCTTTGCCTTCTAAACTTAAAGATGTAAAATACAAATTACTGGTTTTACTAGAAATTTCTCACTAGACTCTCTTCACTCTTGCCGAGGTGACTACACATGGCTCTCCTCTTTCCTTGCCGCTGGAAGCTCAAACATGCACGTCACACCAGGAAATGGGCGTGTACTTAGACAGGAACAGCAAAAAGTGCAATCTGACTGGCTGTTGAGTTTATTTCTGCTTTGGCTGTTTGGTAAATCCATATCAGGACTGTTTTTTTGTTTTGTTTTTCATATCAAGCATTTATGTCAAAAGCTTATCGTCATAATCAACGCAAGTTTTATCGCAATTAATAATTGTAATCAAATGATTGCCCAGCCCTACTCTACAGTATGACTTTAGAAGGTGTCCCTTTTAATAAAGATCCTGTTTGCAGTATGTGAAATTATCATGATCTTAAAAGGAATCAAGATGTGGTCTTGCAAATATGAGATCTCCTGTCTCTGTAAAAACTTCTAGTCTGAGAGTAAAATATAAGAGACTTGTGACAGGTTGTCTTGAGATATGAAATGTGTCAGACTTTTGCTTTGTGATGCAGTTTTGAAAATAAATAAATGTATTTCTTGATATTTACCTGCCCTCCACTCACTAAGGCAAGAGCCTGCAACACGTTCACATCAGGCAGTCAATCTCTAAAGAGCCTCGGCAGGGAAGAATAGCCTACAGTTAATGTAAAAAATAAAGTCACAAGCCAACTATAACGTTTGTGCATATTTTTTAATATATTCTCTGGTAAGTGCTTTTATTTATTCATTTGTTAACTAGAATTCATTTGGGCTTTTTATCTTATTTCCTTACTATTGCTTTGGTAAAGTTAACACTTATTTTCCATGCCAAACAAGCCCCTTTAAATGTAATAGAAATTGCATTGCAAAGGTAAAGAAAAAAGTGCCATTTTAACATTTAGGGCTTGAGGCTTTAGGGATTGTGCCTCAGTGACTCAGAGCAGGCGAGTGCTGTTTCTATCTGTGACAGCCTGTGTCACTCTCTGATCGTATGCAGTGTGGGGGATGGGTACCTGTGTCTGACGACGGTCGTTAGGCCTTCAACAACAACAGCTAACTTCAATAGCCAAGATGTTATGTTGAATTCAGAGTGACTGTGACATGGGTCATTCTTCTTCCGCTGTATTGGAGAAGATACTTTGATACAAATTACATTTAAAATAGGTTGAGTACAATCAACATTTAACTTTTGTTGGAAATCAAATCCTTTAATACAATATACTCAAAAAAGGATCTTAACAAGGTAGTAAACTTGAAAAAATTTAAAATATGCAACTCTTCCTTGAAAGCTCTTTTAAGCAATAAAAGTCCACTGAAAAAGTTAAACTTTCATATATTCTAGATTCATGACACAAAGTAAAAAATGTGAGGCATTTCTTTTGTTTTAATTTGGATGGAACAAACATGGATTAAAAAAATCCAGTATCTCGACGCAAATCAAATACAATGCGCTGTAATGTAGGGATCTCAAAGTGATCTGCACAAAACAATTTTGTTTTCCGGTAAATCTTTTAGTGCCAATGCTTACAGATCAGTCATTTAGAGATGGCTAAATAATACAAATGTAGCATACTGAAATGCAACATGATTGGGCTGTTGGAAATAAACAAATAGGCCTTCAGCTGGAAAAGTACAGGTTCTAAGCACCAGTTCTAAGCACCAGTTTGATGGAAATGTTGTGATGTTTGAAAGAGTTTTTGCGGAATAGTGAATGTAAATACATCAGGGAAGGGCTGACAGTGAATCGTGGGGGCAGCATATTCCATCGGTTCGTCTCTTCTCCACCATAAAAATATAATGTATTTAATTTAATTAGAAATGGTTCAGGTTAAATAAAGATAATACAAGCAGGAATATTTAACTGAATGAAATTGTAGTCCTTGATGTGGTACATGATCATAGAATAACTGTTGAAACAGCATGAATTCAGAGTGACAGCTGACTGAACCAAGGATGCAACTGAATAAGATAAACTTTTGTGCAACTGAATCATGGCTTAAGCAAGCCAGGATAACAGAAATATCCTAGGTAAATCTTATCTTGGTTTTGTGCAATAGGCCGCAGGAAGCACACAGTGAACTGCCAAACTGTAAACAATCATGGAAATATTCCATACTGCGATCTGTTTAGTGATTTGGTGCCATCAACAAAAAACTGTGTCATTTACATCTTTAGGCTATAAACTGTGAGTCATTTAAATTTTTGAGAGAGATTAAGAGAGAGAGAGAGAGATAGCGAGAGAGAGAGAGTAAAACTACTGCCTGATTATATAGGGTTCAAAATAATAAATAAATACATCTAGACCTATACATTAAAAAGAAAAACATCACATTATTGTTGTTTTATATTGTCTAAATATGTATGTCAATGTCAGGTTTTGTGGCTTGTAGCCTACAATGTGAAACATTATTTTCACTGTATTTTTGCTGCTGGACGCACAGCTCACGAGAATAATAGGCTGGATGTGTGTCGCGCCAAACCGACAAGGGACAGTTGGCCCATTATCGGTCGAACCTGTTACCATCAGAAGCAAAACACTCCGTTTAGACACTCCCCTCTCTTTCATCTGATCATTGAACACAGCGTTTTTACTCATCCTCACTATCAAATGTAATAGGCCTGAAGCCTATTGGCTCAGGGCTCCCGGTCAAACCAAAACTCATTTTCTTAATGATGGCAACAACAACACTTTCCCGTGATGTTAAGCTGACGGCGATTTATTAAAAAAAGAAAAGAAGGAAAATGCACAGTGCTTCCTGCATTAGGGTCGGGTCCAGTGGCAGAGCAAGGACATTTTCATTGGGGTGGCCAGGATGGGGCCAGTGATAATTTTTGGGTGGCAAGCACAAGGGCTTCGGTTTCACTTCAACATAAGTGGGGGTCTGAGGGTAGTCCCCCATAAAAAAATGTGCTTCAAACATACCATTTTGTGCATTCTGGTGAATTTGGCCGGACCCAACTCGGGTCCGGCCAAATTCACACCACAAACAAACTGCAGCAGCCTGAGAGATGCACACTGAGTTTGTTCAGGTGTACTAACACGGCAGGTGTGAATACACCCTAGCATCTCTGCCCCATTTAAACTCTGTCTCTACACTATCAGTAAAGCATAACAATGCCAAATAAATAAAGAAATAATCCAGTTTGGTTTATTCCTCTTAAATTCATCCACGATGGAGTGTGAAAGTCGCACCATCCCAACCAACAGTGGACTTCAGTCATTAGATACAGTGGAAGTGTGGACCTTTCTCTGTGATTGTGAAATAAACAAAATAAATATAGATTGAAGACACAAGAACACTGTCAAATTGATTGAAAACCTCTTCTTATGAAGATTATTGAAGGGAATCTTGAGGGACTGAATTACTCTAAAGGTCTAGGCCTCTAAAATGTTCTGATTGTAAAATTATAGTCTGATGATCAATCCGTTTTTGCAATTAATTAAAATACAAAGAACGTATCTTTCTCTTTTAACTTGTCACCCTTAGTCTGACAGGAGAGAGTAGACAGAGAACCAAATTGGCAGCTGAACTGTCTTCACATACTGCAGGCTTTGGGTAGCTGTTCAGCCAGGTCTGAGATGGTCCAGAGACAATCTCCTTAACTCTCCGTTACATTTGGAGAATGTAGTACTGCAGGTAGGGTCAATTAGTATGACACACATAAGACATTTTAGACCACATTGACATTATTATTTCCCCTGAAGAATTATCCAGTTTGGCTTATTCCTTTTAAATTCATCCACGATGGAGTGTGAAAGTCGCACCATCCCAACCAAGAGTGGACTCCAGTCATTAGATACAGTGGAAGTGTGGACCTTTCTCTGTGATTGTGAAATAAACAAAATAAATATAGATTGAAGACACGAGTACACTGTCAAATTGATTGAAAACCTCTTCTTATAAAGATTATTAAAGGGAATCTTGAGGGACTGAATTACTCTAAAGGTTTAGGCCTCTAAAATGTTCTGATTGTAAAATGATAGTCTGATGATCAATCTGTTTTTGCAATTAATTAAAATACAAAGAACGTATCTATCTCTTTTAACTTGTCACACATAGTCTGACAGGAGAGAGTAGACAGAGAACCAAATTGGCAGCTGAACTGTCTTCACATACTGCAGGCTTTGGGTAGCTGTTCAGCCAGGTCTGAGATGGTCCAGAGACAATCTCCTTAACTCTCCGTTACATTTGGAGAATGTAGTACTGCAGGTAGGGTCAATTAGTATGACACACATAAGACATTTTAGACCACATTGACATTATTATTTCCCCTTAAGAATTATCCAGTTTGGCTTATTCCTTTTAAATTCATCCATGATGGAGTGTGAAAGTCGCACCATCCCAACCAAGAGTGGACTCCAGTCATTAGATACAGTGGAAGTGTGGACCTTTCTCTGTGATTGTGAAATAAACAACATAAATATAGATTGAAGACACAAGTACACTGTCAAATTGATTGAAAACCTCTTCTTATAAAGATTAGTAGTAAAGGGAATTTTGAGGGATTGGACTATTCTAAAGGTCTTGACCTATTAAATGTTCTGATAATAAATAATAGTCTGATGATCAATTTGTTTTTTGCAATTAATTAAAATACAAAGAACATACCTTTCTCTTTTAATCTGCCACACATGAGTAGTCTGACAGTGGAGAGTAGACAGAGAATCACATTGGCAAGAAAATAAAGGATCTTACTGCTGATCTTTTTTCCCATGTTTGTTTATATCTATCTTTCGTCCTTTTTAAAACTTTTATTAACACTTCAACTCAACATATATATTTAGTTTCAAAAACAAAATACAAATCTATTTTCAAGAGACTGGTGTCTTCAGTAAGTAGCCTGTCAACAGCTCTTCACAGCCTGAACGACTCCCTGGGGCTCAGACAATAGAGGAGTGTTTAAACGACGTGTGTGAATGGGCCAGGCCAGGGCAGGCAGAGGCTGTCCCAGATATGAAATAAACACT
>NC_137233.1:5279363-5286863 GCF_949987685.1 Ammodytes marinus | reverse complement strand
TGTCGATTGCTTCTATCTCTACAGCAAGGGGGTCGGCCTGCACAACATAATTGATACAGAGGTGAGCACCGAAACCTTTTTATTATTACAGAAACTCCTGCCATACTATTTTGTCTAAGTGGCTCAAATGTATGAATTAGGGATGTTAAACGAGTCATTGTTTGCGTGTCGACGTGTCGGAGGCATGAATCGACAAATCGATCGATTTACTGTGCCATTTAAAAAAATAAATAAAAAAAGGCAGTGTTCCTTTTTTTTGCGGCAGCATCACGTAGTTGTGGTGCTGATAAACTGCGCTTTCCTTTAAAAACACTGCTGCCGCCCGCTGTGTGTGTTCAGACTTCATCTGCATCAAAGCTTTTTGATAATAAAGAGAGGCTTTAATTTTAAAAACGCTGTCCATGCGTCGGAGGTGAATGTAACTTACTCGGCTGAAAACAGAAAGTGCAACATATAAAGCATAACCTTTTAATATTTGTCTACGACCGTGATGTTAATTTAACTTTATGCTGCATATGTTGCACTGCACTGTTGACACACACCGGACCTGCAGCGCGCTCGCGACCACACATGAACTCGCATGACGGACGTCTCCCATGTCCCCAAAACATCTAATAAAGTAAAACACCCCATTTATCGATTTCTATTTTTCGAGTCGTCTTAAGCACGTGTCGAAAATCGAGCCGAGAATCGACACATTGTTCACATCCCTAGTATGAATACATTCTTTGTGAACTTGTGTGCTTGCATTTTTCCTTTGTGGAGTACCATGATGCATCTCATGTACTGTATCAGTTCAGAAAAAAGCAAAACCATGAAGTGGGTCAAGAAAATATTTAGATAACTAATTTATTGCTTTTGTGTGTTAAAAATGATTTCTCAGGATAAACCCAGTAGAGGGAACTAAGTGCGCCGCCAAAGTCGGAACCATCAGAAAGACGGCCGCCTGGTTAACAAAAAGCTGTATTCCCAAAACCCTTGGATGACGACTTTCCTCACCAATTGACTAAGTTTCAATGGAAGACCTCAAAGTAGGTAAGTACACACACACACACTGAATGGATGTTGTAAATTGAAAATGTGAATGTACGCCTTTTTAGTTTATTTATTTGATTTTGTTTACTGACATTCTCTTAATTTTACTCTCCCCTCCATGTGCATCAGAAAGACACCCCACGCTGGACAAATCCTTCTTCCATCAGCTACTTCCATTCTTCTTATTGAACCCCACCAAATGCAACTATCAGGGTTCGTACAGATGCTTGTGCTTGGATTTTCTCTGCAGTGTTGTAATTTAACTATTGTTTTTATTTTTTATTCTGTAAATTTAAAAAAAATTCAGAATGCCAAGGTTAATCAGTTGAGAATTTTTTTTCCGTTTAAACTTATCGGACAATGTCACTCTGACTGTTCATTCATGTTCTCCTTTGTAAATTACACCAAATCCCGAGTTTGTGTTTGTTATTGACTTGTAGATACAAAGAAATAGCATGCTAAATTGACGCTCAACACCGTTAGCAATTAGCTGACCAGCTACTTCTCAATAATTTATTGCTCCAAATTCATGTTGTTAGCTAGTAGTTGAGGTCAAATAGTATATAAATAGTATTTATCTTAATATGAAGATGAATCTGGTAAAAAAGTATGAGGATATCTAAAAAGGAAAAAAAAAGTCCCATTCACCACGTAGTGTGATACTAGTGTAACCTGTTGTGGTCATTGTCAGGACTTTTGTCCCCGGTAGAGATTTTGTCACACATCCCATGTTGTTCACTGGGGTCATATTAGTCTATACCAGTTGAGATATTCTACGCTAAATGAAGCGCATACAAATCTTACCCAGGACCTAGACTATAGATAACGTAAGCTCGGGGGTTACTTCATTGTAACGTGATGTTACACTCAGCTGGGTTAGCTCGATGCAGCTCCATTAAAAAAATGTATAACCTAATCCATTAATCACTGGTAACATTAGTTACAGAACCAAGATCCAAAATTTTAATTTTGTGAAGCTGTCAGAGTCGTTGCGGTGTGCTGCCAAAAAGTTATTTCAGTCCACGGTCCCAGCATGTTAACGCTATGTCTGCACATTTGTACTGATGCTTTATTGGACCAGAGCCCTCTTAGTCCCGTTTACGTTCTGAAATCATGGACGTATATTGGCTTAAATACCTTTTTTATTTGACTGTAAGACCTTTTTGGGAGGATCACTTTTTGGCAACACACCAAGATACACAAACTGTAATCTGGCAATTTAGCAATATTGAAAGTGTCTGGTCATACACAAGCTCAAGAATGTATTTAAATATACAATATCTAGGCATACATTTATACATATTTTTAAAATTCAGCCCGGGAAAAAAAGGAGTGCAAAGGCTGTATTTGCCCTTTGTTATTCTTTAATTTTTCTTACATGTGTGTGTGTGAGTGAAATACGTTTCTAATTAGTAACCATTTCCTACATCTAGACCTATTGATTATCGCTATGGCATTTTCGACAGAAGCACTGCAGCGCTGATATAGTGACATTTGTCCCTCTCATGTGATATTGCTTAAGTTTTTTTTTTTTTTTTTACCTTTATTTATACAGGTATATCCCATTGAGACCGAATACTCTTTTGCAAGGGAGACCTGAAAAGTATAGTCATGTTGTTATTAACCTGATAAATGGTCATTTTGGGCATATGAACTAAACTGATAAAGGTCTCCTTAGGGCCATACTCTCCAATTTGGTGATTGTCCATATACATTATATTATGAACACCCTCCCATTTTACAGATAAGGCAATGTTGTAACGTGACTAAATGTCGAACATTTCAAGGGGTATGAATACTCACACGTACATTTATTTTATTGGGATTTTATATGATACACCAACACAAAGTGGCGCATAATTGTGAAGTGGAATGAAAATGAAACGTGGTTTTAAAAAAAAATTATAAATAAAAAACTGAAAAACGTGGCGTGCAAAAGTATTCAGCCCCCTGAGTCAATGCTTTGTAGAACCACCTATTGCTGCAAATACAGCTGCAAATCTATTTGGGTATGTCTTTACCAGCTTTGCCCTTCTACAGACTGACATGTTTGCCCATTCTTCTTTAAAAAATAGCTTGAGCTTCAGATTTAGCATCAGATTGGATGGAGAGCGTCTGTGAACAGCAATTTTCAAGTCTTTCCAGAGATTCTCAATTGTATTGAGGTCTGGACTTTGACTGGACCATTCTAACACATATGCTTTGATTTAAACCATTCCATAGTAGATCTGGCTGTATTTTTAGGCTTGCTGTCCCTCTGGAAGGTGAACCTCCACCCCAGTCTCAAGTCTTTTGCAGACTCTAACAGGTTTTCTGTCCTGTATTTGGCTCCATCCATCTTCCCATCAACTCTAACCAGCTTCCTTGTCCATGCTGAAGAACAGGACCCCCAAAGCATGATGCTGCCACCACCATGTATCACGGTGAGGATGGTGTGTATAGGGTGATGTGCAGTGTTAGTTTCCGCCACACATTGCATTTTGCATTCAGGCCAAAAACTTCAAGTTTGGTCTCATCTGAATATGCTGTGTCCCCCGCATGGCTTGTGGCAAGTGTTGGAGGAAGGTGCTCTGGTCAGATGAGACCAAAAAGGAAATGTTTGGCCTTAACGCAAAGTGCAATGTGTGGTGGAAAACTAACACTGCACATCACCCTATACACACCATCCCCACAGTGAAACATGGTGGTGGCAGCATCATGCGTTGGGGATTCTTTTCTTCAGCAGGGACAGGGAAGCTGGTCAGAGTTGATGGGAAGCTGGATGGAGCCAAATACAGGGCAGAAAAACCTGTTAGAGTCTGCAAAAGACTTGAGACTGGGTGGAGGTTCACCTTCCAGAAGGTTAAATACCCTAAACATACAGCCAGATCTACTATGGAATGGTTCAAATCAAAGCATAGTCATGTGTCAGAATGGCCCAGTCAAAGTCCAGACCTCAATACAATTGAGAATATCTGGAAAGACTTGAAAATTGCTGTTGACAGATGCTCTCCATCCAATCTGATGCTGAATCTGAAGCTTGAGCTATTTTGCCAAAAAAATGGGCAAAAATATCAGTCTCTAGATGGGCAAAGCTGGCAGAGACATACCCCAATAGACTTGCAGCTGTTATTGCAGCGATAGGTGGTTCTACAACGTATTGACTCAGGGGGCTGAATACTTATGTACGCCACGCTTTTCAGTTTTTTATTTCTAAAAAATAAATAAAACCATATTTTATTTGCATTCCACTTCACAATGATGCACCACTGTGTGTTGGTCTATCACATGAAATCCCAATAAAATAAATGTACGTGTGTGGTTTTAATGTGATAAAATGTGAAAAATTCCAAGGGGTATGAATACTTTTGCAAGCCACTGTATATACTGTATATATTTAAAGCGTTGGCTTCCTTGAAAAAGTTGACATTTTATCTTGAAAGTGCTGGAAAAGTTATTGCATTTTACTCTTAAAAAGCTGTCCGAACCCTGAACTATGTTCCTGGTATTGGTGGTAATTTTAAATCTATCTTGTCCAATCTTCTTAAGATGTGTGAGTATTTGTATTGTGACTTGGTGAATTAATTAATAAAAGAAAATGTATTTACTGCATATCATTGTAGATGTTTTTTCTTCTTCTACAGTTTTCTACAAGCCACTGCACTACAGTTTTGCACAACAATCATTTCAGTAACCTTTTCCTATTGTTAAACAGTAAGGGCACTGTTAAGACTTTGTTATATGGTAAGATACTAGCAGCACGGTTGCCTGCAAAATACTGTAAAGGTTAATTGACAGAATGTTACTGTAAAATGAATGTACACTACTGTAAATTATTTACAGTAAATAACTAGAGCTTTACAATAAGATACTGGCAGCACAGTTGCCAGCTTATTACTGTAATATGTTTTTACAATAAGATACTGGCAGCACAGTTGCCAGCTTATTACTGTAATATGTTTTTACAATAAGATACTGGCAGCATGGTTGCCAGCTTATTACTGTAATATGTTTCTACAGTAATAAGCTGGCAGCACGGTTGCCAGCTTATTACTGTAATATGTTTTTACAGTAATAAGCTGGCAGCACGGTTGCCAGCTTATTACTGTAATATGTTTCTACAGTAATAAGCTGGCAGCACGGTTGCCAGCTTAATACTGTAATATGTTTTACAGTATTAAGCTGGCAACCGTGCTGCCAGCTTATTACTGTAAAATAGCAAGGAAAAGTCTAACAGTGTGTGTGTGTGTGTTTGAATGAACAGTATATATGTCTGTGTGTGTGTGTATGCATGTGTGTGTGTGTGTGTGTGTGTGTGTGTGTGTGTGTGTGTGTGTGTGTGTGTGTGTGTGTGTGTGTGTGTGTGTGTGTGTGAATGACAGAGGGGAATGAGATGCAGCATATGGCCGTAGGAAAGCGGACACCCGAACATTCCGGCCATATGTCGTTTAAACGTGTTGTTCACAAAAGCCATTAATCTTTTTCTTTAACGATGGCCTCCCCTAGTCTGCCTTTCAGAGAGTCGTAAAGAATGATCTATCTATCTATCTATCTATCTATCTATCTATCTATCTATCTATCTATCTATCTATCTATCTATCTATCTATCTATCTATCTATCTATCTATCTATCTATCTATCTATCTATCTAATCTATCTATCTATCTATCTATCTATCTATCTATCTATCTATCTATCTATCTGTCTGTCTGTCTGTCTGTCTGTCTGTCTGTCTGTCTGTCTGTCTGTCTGTCTGTCTGTCTATCTATCTATCTATCTATCTATCTATCTATCTATCTATCTATCTATCTATCTATCTATCTAAGACTTTCATTACCAACAAGTCCTTAAGTCATTTACTGTTTCTCATAATACATCTTATATATCATAAAAACACCTCGATGGCTCTAATAATAGCAACACTATCTACTGTATCTATCTATCTATCTATCTATCTGTCTGTCTGTCTGTCTGTCTGCCTGCCTGCCTGCCTGCCTGCCTGCCTGTCTGTCTGTCTGTCTGTCTGTCAGTCTGTCTGTCTGTCTATACTTTTGTCATCATAATTGGTATACACAGGTATTTTTTATTTATTTATTTATGCTTTATTAGACAGTTTGGAGAGACGGAGCTGAAATGTGTCAGAGAGGGGGAATGACATGCAGAGAACGACCCGGGCTGGATTCTAACCAGTGGTCTGCTGTGAAGAGGACTGAGACTCTATGGGGGGCACGCCGCACGAGCACCCCCTTTACACACAGTGACTTATTTTTGTCCTTGTATTCTGTTAACATACTATTTATTCGCATGTCTGTATGTCCAGGGGCAAGGTAAAAGTCTTCCAGTTTTCCCAGTGAGAAAAACTTGTGTGGGGTTTCTCCTTATCTGAATCAAGGATCTAAGACAATGTTTGTTTCATGCCTTGATTGCAACTTTAAAATCCCCTAGAGGTATAATTATAACTGTGATCGTGGACGTTTGAAATTAAATCTCCAACGAGGAATTTTTAAATGTTGATCAAACAGTCTTAATTTCTTCCTCTCATGTTAATAAATTACGTGGAACAGCAAACGAGACCACCGGCGAAAAACAACAGTGTTTTTATAACGTTTTTTATTAATGCCTTTGCACCGGTTCTGGTTTTTTCCTGCGAGCAATTAACGGCAGGCAGACCGGAACAGCCTAAGTTTCCTGAATGGTACTAAATAAAACTTTTTATCTGCTTCACAATCATCATATTAACAATATTAATCTTACAAAGTCACATATAAATACATTACATCTCTCTTTATGGGCATATTCACTCACTTCCTTAACGAATGCAAACACTTGGGCGTTGGACGTCTGACAAAAAAAAAATACCGCTTTTATCCAAAGGGGGCGCTAGAATTAACAGAAACTCAAAGTTCCTCGTAGCCACTTTAAATTGACTAGACCAGTATCTTACCTGGCTGTGACTGTTGGCAACAAATTGTGAGCGGCATTCGCAAGAGAGTTTCCAAACGTATGCCGGGGGCTCCCAATTTCAATGCCTGAATTTTGAAAATATTTAAAAAATTTACACATTTTTTCCCAAAATAGTCACAGAATTGTAATAGGTGTCTCTAACCGTCTCTAACCCTGCAACATTCACAAACGTAAGTCGTAAGTACCAATGCAGTGTAAGTGCAAGTGAACATTTTAGTAAATGTTGGATATTCTTTTTAGAATTAACACAAACTGAAAGTTCCTCGGAGTACTCTTAAGGTCCACTGATGTTTGGTGATTGGTTTGGATCACAATTCATTCAAGTGTTAGACAGGGTTTAAGTATGTTGGTCAAGTTAGTTAGTTAGTTAGTTAGTTTTTTACTTTATTTGTCACATACACAATTGCACAGGACAATGCGTAGTGAAATTCTTATGTACCAGTCCAGCTGTAATATGGTAAATGGACTCCATTTATATGGCGCTTTTCCCTGGTTTTTCACAGGCTCAAAGCGCTTTACATT
>NC_137233.1:5261863-5266863 GCF_949987685.1 Ammodytes marinus | reverse complement strand
AAAGTTTCTCATTATGAGCGACCCCTGTCACATTATCATTGTTTTCCACATTACCATTAAACACATAGAGCTCTGGGAAAAAAATTTAGAGACCACTCCAAATGTTCAGTGTCTCTCGTTTTACTATTTATAGGCATATGTTTGAGTAGAATGAACAATTTGGTTTTATTCTATAAACTACTGACGACATTTCTAACAAATTAGGGGGGCGCCCTTAGCTCAGTTGGTAGGGCGTCCCCCCCATGGGCCTCGGCCAGCAGCGGGCCCGGGTTCGATTCCAGCCCGCGGTTGTTCTCTGCATGTCACTCCCCTCTCTGCCCCATTTCAACTCCGTCTCTACACTATCAATAAAGCATAAAAAATGCAAAAAACATTTCTAACAAATTCTAATACATTTTCTTGTCATTAAGAGCATTTTCAATAAGTAATGTAGAGATGAAGATTGAAGAAAAATCCAGACTGGTCTCTTAATTTTTTCCGAAGCTGTATATATAAAGGCTTTATTGGTTAAATGGGGCTTCGAGTAACCTCTTCTAGGCCTTTCACACCGCCGCAAAATCGGAGCTAGTTCTGGGCTTGTTCGGAGTTAGAGCCAGTGTTTTGGTTTCACACCGCCAGAGAGCCTGCTCCGGGCCGTAAAAACCGGGGGAACTCATACCCCAGGATTGAGCAGGGTTTGATAAGAACTGCTTGCGCGAACGGTTGGGGGAGGGATTATCCTGACCAACCAGAGCAACTCAAACCTCATGCCCGCCATATTTAAAAACACCGCTACTACGAGACGTAAACATAACATAATTACCGAACGTAGCGATCAAATTGACCGGCGAGAATACGCTGTATGGGTCCTGTTTGCTTAAGAAAGCAAAGCGAGAGCCAACAAGTGTAAAAATAAGACGTATTCGCCGCTGTTGTTGTGCTTAAAGCTAGCGGTAGCTTTAGCGTTAGCCACAAGAGCAGCGGCGTCGGGTGACGTATACACACGTTTACAGTGACGTCATGACGTTGCTCTCTTGCCGGCTCCATGGCTGTCTCCGGTCGATGTGAAACCAACCGGTTCATAACTGGGATAAGGCTGTAACCAGTTTTGAACTGACCCCAACACCAGCCTGGAACTGACTCTTGGTTCATTTTGGTGTGAAAGGCCTATTCCAGGTGTGTCAGGCCGTTCGTTACCTGTAGCCTAAATATTTTTCTATGAATTCTCAGTCCACCGAAACCTGCACCTGCATAAAACCGTGACTCCTAACAGTCGGTGTGCTGTCTACACACGTTCAACTGACAGAATGATTCACACCAGAGATCCCCTTCTATTGCTCAAGGAAAGCTTGATATTGAAATGTAAGCTTTGGAAAGAGGATGAGAATGTGTGTGTGTGTGTGTGAGTGAGTGTGAGAGAGAGTGTGTGTGTTTGTGTGTGTGTGTGAGAGAGACTGTGAGTGTGTGTGTGTGTGTGTGTGTGTGTGTGTGTGTGAGTGAGAGTGAGAGAGACTGTGAGTGTGTGTGTGTGTGTGTGTGTGTGTGTGTGTGTGTGTGTGTGTGTGAGAGAGAGAGACTGTGAGTGTGTGTGTGTGTGTGTGTGTGTGCGTGTGTGTGTGTGAAATGTTACCTTTTTTACATAAGGGTAAATATTTGAATGGGGGATTTGCATGTGAATTGAAGCTGAACCCGCGGGGGCGGCCATTTCGGCTCTGGGGCAACCGAAACCTTTAGCAGAACATTCCTGAGAGGGGCAATAGCTTATCTGTTACCCTGAATGTGTGTGTGTGTGTGTGTGTGTGTGTGTCTGTCTTTCCGTCTGTTTGACTATGTGTGTGTGTGTGTGTGTGTGTGTGCGTGTGTGTGTGTATGCGTGTAGGTTTGCATCCGTGCATGCGTGTGTGCGTGTGTGTTTCTGTCTTTCCGTGTGTGTGTGTAGGTGTGAGTGTGTGTGTGCGCGTGTGTGTTTCTGTCTTTCAGTCTGTCTGTCTGTGTGTGTCTGTCTTTCCGTCTGTGTGTGTGTGTGTGTCTTTCCGTCTGTCTGTGTGTGTGTGTGTCTTTCTGTGCGTCCGTGCCTGTGTGTGTGTGTGTGTGAGACTGTGTGTGTGTATGTGCACGTTTCTATTTGTGTGTGAGTTTCTATGTGTCTGTGTGTGTGTGTGTGTCTGTCTGTCTTTCCGTGCCTGTGTGTGTGTGTGAGACTGTGTGTGTGTGTATGTGCACCTTTCTATTTCTGTGTGAGTTTCTATGTGTGTGTGTGTGTAGGTGTGTGTGCGTGTGTGTGTGTGTGTGTGAGTTTCTATGTGTGTGTGTGTGTGTGTGTGTGTGTGTGTGTGTGTGTGTGTGTGTGTGTGCTTATCTGTTGGGAGGCTTATCTCGTGCTGGCGTTGACATGCCGCCCGGGGCTGCAGCTCTGTTTACTCTGCCCTCTGTTCAACCTAAACCAGCAGCTCAGTATCTCACCCAGGAATCACCGTCCGTCATCACCAACGGTTACCGCATTCTAGTGCTGGTGTAGTGTGTGTGTGTGTGTGTGTAGGTGTGTGTGCATGTGTGTGTGTGTGTGTGTGTGCGTGTGTAGGTGAGAAAATGCATAGAAACTAGTGTAGGAAAGTTCTCCGAAACAAACTGGTTGAGTTGCATTTTTCAAATTGATAGAAATCGTTAGTGTCATTGATGGTTATATTCACCTACTCAAGGTGTCAGTAGGACAGTTATATGATCCATTATGTCACAGTTATGTATACCATCCAGTGTGTTCACTTCAGTGCCCCTGACTCCTGGAACAATTTACAGCAACAAATTAAACTAAATACCTTCATATCCTTTAACCAATTTAAAACAAACTATCTTAAATCTGCCAAACTCTACCTGTAACTGTTTTAATTAGGCTATATTGTACTTTCACCCATTTCATTTTAATTGCTGCCACTTAATCTTCACCACTGTGTAAATGTTTCAATTGTTTTTTTTCTCTTCACCTGTTGTTGTGTATTTGATGTTTTTGCATTGAATATTGTTTATGTATTGTTGTTTTTCCTTTGAATTTGTTTGATCTCGACGTCATTGTAAATGAGGGTCAGCCCTCAATTGGTCTCTCGAGGATAAATAAAAGTTAAATGAAAATAAAATAAAACTTCCACTTAACTTGGAACCATGTATGTACTTGCTTTGAGAGGGGATATGCGAAAAGACAAATGTTAATGTCTCCTTGTGTGAATTGAACAATAAAGCAACTTAACTTAAACTTAACTTAACTTAAACTTCCCTTAACAATGTACTTATTCAGCGGCGAAAGGTTTTGACAGTTTATGTATTTCTGTGACAAACTGCAAAGACGCTGAAACGTTGCAAATCACAAATGAGTACAATTGTTTTCTTTTTAAGATTTTTTTTTTGGCATTTTCAAGCTTTATTAGACAGTACAGAGTTGAATTGGGGAGAGAGAGAGAGAGAGAGAGAGAGAGAGAGAGAGAGGGGATGACCTGCAGTAAAGGTCCACGGGTCGGATTTGAACCTACGACCACTGCAACGAAGGCCTGAGCCGATATGGTACGTGCTCTATCCACTACGCCACCGGAGATTCCCAACACAGCTGCACAGTTTGAACAATTAATCATCAGTTCAGGTCTGGGCACAGTCATTCCACCACCCTGCAATCAGTGCGTCTTTTAGGATTTAGTGTTTAGCTTGAAGGCTTTTACTCCGGCCGATATTTGGTTAATTTGAATACATTTGCCTGATAGAACAATTACTCATCCTGAATGTGAGTCATCTGTCCACGTTTATACACAGGGGAAAACCATCTACTCCTCTGTAGTATCAGGGTGAGATCGAGTTTAAAAATGAGTTACAGGATTGCTTTATTGCCTTTATTTCAATGTTTTATTTCTAGTCATATTTTTCATTCGCTTTTCTAATGTCTATTCTATAGGCCTGTACTTGATGTATTTTAATCTTGCCCCTGTAAAGCACTATAGGCCTGTACTTGATGTGTTTTAATCTTGCCCCTGTAAAGCACTTTGTCTGAATTGTGCCATAGAAATAAACTTAACTTGACTTACAATGAAACAGGATCAAAAAAAGTCCCAAAATCACTTGTGAAAATGTGTGCGGAAAAAAACAAACACGCACACACACACACACACACACACACACACACACACACACACACACACACACACACACACACACACACACACACACACGCGCGAAATATTAATAACATGAGTGACTCCTGTCTTCCTGTGCAGTATTTTTTTTCCCGCAGGGGTCAATTATGTAGCTAGCAACTTGCCTGTTTACAGAGCCTAGGCTGTGTATTAACACTGGGTTTTAGTCATGGACATATAAAGAAAGGTTTTAGTCAGCCCACACACAGTGCAGACAGGCAGGTAGTGAGGAGATATTCACTGATTTTGACAAAAAGGGATTTTGACAACAAGCGTTCTCCAGAATCACTGACTCTTTAGAATTCAATATTCACTGTCACTTTTTACACTAAAATATAAAATAAAAATAAAATGTTACAATAGAATTGTTTGGTTTCAAATTATTAAGCCGACCAATGAGGAACCAGCCTCACACATTTAGAGGAATCTGATTGGTTAACAGCCGAGACCACCGTGACTTTCAGAATAAAAGTCCTTTTTTAGTTCTTACTTAACTCAGACAAACACTGTCAATGATTAAACTCAGCCCACCAACACACGCACACACACACACACACACACACACACACACACACACACACACACACACACACACACACACACACCACACACACACACACACACACACACACACACACACACACACACAGGCACTTTCTGCCTCTGTGCTCATTCTGGTAAACGTAATGACTCGGGGCAAACAAAGACCTTTAACAGCTGCTTTCAACCTCACAGTAAAAAGAAACTCACTCACACACACACACACTCACACACACACACACACACTCACACACACACACACACACACACACACACGCACACACACACACACACACACACACACACACA
>NC_137233.1:5196863-5211863 GCF_949987685.1 Ammodytes marinus | reverse complement strand
CTCACGAAGCCCCGGGGGACTGTGACGCACGTTTCCGAAAAATATCAGTAGGATAGCTTGGAAAACATGGCCGCCATTGACTAAAACGTTTACGCAGGGGCGGGGCTTAATGACAAATTGGCCATAACTTGTTGACCGTAGGTCCTATCGTCGTGAAACTCGCAGGATACGTGCGGAAGACATGTGCTGGCATGGCCCTCTAAGCTCGTCGAGGTTAACCCGTAGGGGGCGCAACAAATGCGAAAACCGTCATTCGCCGACGCACTGTTTGCCGGGCCACGCCCCTTTCCCCCCGACTCCGATCGACTCGTCGTTTGTCGGACGCGCGTGGCTCGCGTCGCTCTACGGTAAAGCCTCTGGGACCGCGGGGGTCGGCCGTGATTTTTTTGCTTCCCCGATTTGCGCGGGGGCGGCCCGTACTTTCCAAATCTCCGCGGGATTTCTAGTTTCTGTTGTGAGTTTCAGAGGAGTTTCCACACTTTTTGATCATAAACAAACCGTCACTCAGTCACATTCTGGTGAAACTGTGATTAGGTTTTTTACGACTCACAGCCCACAGCTCATTGTAAGGGTTTACGCCTTGTGGGTTTCCCCCCCCCCCCCCCCCCTCAACTGTTAAGACAAAATGCCAGTTTGACTTGATCTTAAAGGTGCAGTGTGTAATATGACATCATCAAGAAAGTTCTACAAAGTTCTAGAATGCAACACTCCCTGGGTAACCCCAACCCTTTTGAATAATAACAGAAGCTACAGTGGCCTTCAAGGACAAGAACAATTCTAAATTTTAAACAATGCACCTGATGACATTCCAACTATGACACTTTCAAGATGGCGGCACTAGGCCTTGGTCCAAAATATGCAGAAATATGGACATATATGAGACCCTTTCTAAGGGGAAAACAAATAATTCCAATTTTTTTTCAGCTATTATGCACTAAATTAAATGTACTTATGGATATTATAATTACTTTCTACAAAATCTGCTAGGAAATAAAACCCAAAATTCTACACACTGCAGGTTTAAAGGAACGAAACAATTTTAGACCAACTTTCTGGCCACTTCAAAATAATCTAAAACTGTCTGAAACCGTTTACGATGGGGGTCGTTTGACAAAAGACAGTTGTGGTTACTACGTCCCCAATTTGTTGCATTTCACCCCTTGTCAAACCTTATTGTTTTATTGAAGCTTTGATGTGACGTTCTGGCGTCCCGTGAGTGAGCGAGGGGGGGTAGGGGGGCTACTGTTAGTGACTGATACAGCCCGTAACGTTTGGGGGTTTTCAGTCGAATCAAACAGGGGTCTGTCTATCTCTGTATGGTTGAGTTGCTCCAGGGTAGAAGGATTGTTTGTGTGTGTGTGTGTGTGTGTGTGTGTGTGTGTGTGTGTGTGCGACACTGTGCGTGCGTGCGTGCGTGCGTGTGTGTGTGTGTGTGTGTGTGCGTGTGTGTGGTTGAATTGCTTCAGGGTAGAACAGGGAAGACAGAAATACCAAAGGGTTATATCCCCTCCCCCGTCACAGGAATTAGCCATATGCCTGAAAAAAACCCTTACTGTCCATACAAAGACGCCAGTATCTTCATATTTTAAAGGTGCTACAAGGAACTTTAAAATATTTCTGAAACAGTCTCATTTTTTTTCTCTGATGATCATACAGTACATTACATGTAACAGCGAACAAGACAATCAAATCAACACATTTAAATAACCCTGGCTGGCTATTGGCTCCATAAGCAACTAAGGTAGAACATCGGAAATACTGTAATGCAATAAAACTGATGGTCCGAACCTTAAAGGTGCAGTGTGTAATATGACATCATCAAGTAAGTTCTAGAAAGTTCTAGAATGCAACGCTCCCTGGGTAACCCCATCCCTTTGGAATAATAACAGAAGCTACAGTGGCCTTCAAGGACAAGAACAATTCTAAATTTTAAACAATGCACCTGATGACATTCCAACTATGACACTTCCAAAATGGCGGTGACAAGGCCTTGGTCCAAATATGCAGTAATATGGACATATAAGAGACCCTTTCTAAGGAAAAAAATAATAATTCAAAAAAAGAAATTCAGCTATTATGCACTAAATTAAATGTACTTATGGATATTATAATTACTTTCTACAAAATCTGCTAGGAAATAAAACCCAAAATTCTACACACTGCAGGTTTAACCTATAGCAGCCTTTATCATTCAAGGAGATCACTAAAACAATCTCTCCCAGCTAATCCCACTCTGTAACTCTTATTTAACTACCTCTGCCTTCACCCTTTCCTTTGTCTTTAAGGGTTAGGGGGTTTGGGGTTAGGGTTTGGGACACCCGGGAAGCCCCCCTATAAGAGCGTTATAAAATACAGTCAATTTGATATTAATACTGAAAAGTTTAAGTTTTTAGGTACATGAAGAAGAAAGTTAACAACAACTAAAGAACTATCACATATCGTAAAATATGGCCGCTGATTTCAGGCTTCATGGCGGGCACTTTAACAAGGTTGGTTTCTGCTCTGATGCTCATTCACACTAGATACTAGGTACTAGAAGTTGTGCTCCCACACTGTATAGGAATGCAATGAGGAGGACATCCTTCTCCTAAACCTATAGGAGCCTTTATCCTTCATACCTTGTTACACTCTAATCTCACTCCTCTTACATAACTACCTCTGCCTTCACCCTTTCCTTTGTCCTTTAAGGGTTAGGGGGGTTTGGGGTTAGGGGGGTTAGGGGTTTGGGGTTAGGGGTTTGGGACACCCGGGAAGCCCCCCTGCTGTGCTAATACAGAGCTCCCATTGAAATGAATGGGGAGACCGCTGGTTTGGTGCCGGCACGAGTATTGTTGATGTTAACGGCCCATTAGCCACAGTGCCAATCAGAAAAAGACCTCCAACTGTAGCTGACAAGAGCAGTGCATTCCTGTGCTATGCATACAGATAGACTTTACAGTGCCCTCCGAAAGTATTGGAACAGTGAGGCCAATTCCTTTTTATTTTTGCTGTAGACTGGAAACATTTGGGTTTGACACCAAAAGATGAATATGAGACAAGAGATCAACATTTCAGCTTTCATTTCCAGGTTTTATTTACATCTGGATCTGATACACAACTGAGAAGTAGCATTGTTTGTGAAGGAACACCACATTTTTAGGGGAGCAAAAGTATTGGAACAGATAGACTTAAAATAAATTAAAGTGAATAAAACGTAATATTTGAATACGTATTGTAGCAACATTTCCCCTTTGCATTTTAACCCTCAATTTTAAAGCCCCTGTAAATCCCAAATCCACAAAAATCCTTCTAACTATGTAATCTGGGGAGTTACATAAGTAAGGGTTAATGCCCGACGAGGTGTCCATTAATTAATCCCTGATACCTGGACACCTCGAAGGGCATTAACCCGCTTATACCATAGTCACCTACTAATAAAAATAATAATTAGACCAATCAGTTATATTTTCATGCCTTTTTGAGATCAAATTAGATTTTTTTTTAACGAAACTAGATTTATGAATGTTCTCCAGCCAATCAGAATAGAGTATTCACACAGACTATGGTATAATATAAAGATATCTTCATTTACGTTTGATAAACTTTGCAGAACTTTGGTTTTAGATTAGGTAGGCTGAATGAATGAATGAATGATATGAATATGATGATGTGAATATAATGATATGAATGATGATGATGATGATGGCTATGCTATGGATATTACACAATACGTATTTCTTAACCAATTACAGCAGTTCTCTGCACAAATGTTCTATAAAAACAATGCATTCTGCCATGGACACACTCCTGTCAACCAGTCGATGTACAGTAAAACATTTATTTTTTTAAACTAAGCTTTATAATATTTCTGAAAATGTATTTGAATCAGATTTTTGTAAGAGCTGATTTAGACAGCAAACTTTCATATGAGATATTATTATTTATTTATTTTTTATTTATTTTTTTAGATATTTTTTTGGGGCATTTTTATGCTTTTTTTATTGATAGTGTAAAGACAGAGTTGAAATGGGGCAGAGAGGGGAGTGACATGCAGAGAACGACCGCGGGCCGGAATCGAACCCGGGTCTGCAGCTGGCCGAGGCCCATGGGGGGGGACGCCCTACCAACTGAGCTAAGGGCACCCCTGAGATATTATTTTTGATTTGAACCTTTGTTTAGACACTGAGGTCTGTCCTCATTTTCAACACAAAGCTCTATGAATGTTGTTTGTTCTACTGATTTGTTTCCTGCTCATCATCCAAGCGTTAAAAATGTTCAAACACGGTCACCTGACATCGTCTATTTAAAGAAAGACCAAACGCTCATTTCTGAATTCATTTTGATGACGTTGAGAAAGTCCACTACGTGACTAAATCTTCCACAAACCTGAACATGCATCTAAACCTAGCCATGCATGCACCTTGAAACCAAGTCTTTCCTTTGTGTGTGTGTGTTGTGTGTGTGTGTCTCTCTCTCTCTCTCTCTCTCTCTCTCTCTTTCTTTCTCCCACACACACACACACACACACACACACACACACACACACACACACACACACACACACACACACACACACTTATAGTTTTCAAACCACAGAGGAAAGAAGACAGAGTCAGATGTTGGGGGATTTTTTCTTGAGATTTTGCATTTTAGTTTTTCCGCTCACTCTCCCATGCAGAGTGGGACCTCCCCTCATCACTTCATTTGCATGAACTCAGTAACCCCGACCCAAACTCTCCACTTCTCACAGATAGTGTGGTTTCAGCCATAGATAGTGGTGTCAGCCTGCAGTGCAAAGTCAGCGACAACAGGCCCTCAAACACTTGAGTTCTCTTATGTTTGTTTTGTGTATCATACATCAAGATATTGCACAAACCCATTTATCTACTAGTAAAACTGGCTTTATCAATGCATGGGTCACGTTGTAGCATGCAAGATAATTTCTTTTTTATAATTTTTTGCCATTCCCAAGCTTTATTTGATAGTACAGAGTTGAAATGGGGAGTGGATAGAGCGAGTACCATATTGGCTCCGGCCTTCGTTGCAGTGGTCGCGGGTTCAAATCCGACCCGTGGACCTTTACTGCAGGTCATCCTCTCTCTCTCTCTCTCTCTCTCTCTCTCTGTCTCCCCATTTCAACTCTGTACTATCTAATAAAGCTTGAGAATGCGAAAAAAAATAATAATCCTAAATCTTTTCCTACCGTACTAAATAGCAGGGAAGTATTGGAATGCAGGGATTGTCTTTTGTTAGACCGCTGAACTATACCCACTATCTCCAATGCAACACATGATAAGGAGTACAGCGTCCCCCCTTTTAAATGAGGCCAAATGGTTCACTTTAAACATTGCAAAAGCTTGTTTTAGAGTCATAAAGATGGTTTCACAAACACACACACACACACACACACATACATACACACACACACACACACACACACACACACACACACAATCATTTCACAATCATTCAGTCTGCTGTTGGTCTCCATTCATTTTAGTTAGCTTTAAACACACAAATCCTCCTTGATAGTGTTTTTAAAGGTGCAACGAGGAACTTTTAAATGTTTCTGAAACGGTCTCATTTTTCCTCTGATGATCATGAATGACATGTGACAGCAAACGAGACCATCAGTGCAAAGAATGCTATTTTTATATAGTTTTTCTTAATGCTTTTGTCATGGGTAGGCTATACGCTCACCCAGGAACTACAGCTGGCGTAGTAAAAACACTACCGCTTTTGTCCAAAGGGGGCGCAAGACTGAACACAAACTGAAAGTTCCTCGGAGCACCTTTAAAGGGTTTGTGGTAAAGTGGTAGGAACAGGAGTATTTTCATTCAATTAAAACTTGTAGAATGTATTAAAACTAAAAGGAATACTTCACCCATACGGAACCGGCATTCTATCATTATAACATCGCTATTATAATATAATGAATGAGGTTTTTCTTCCCTCAGTCTTCCCTTGGTCCAGCTGTCCTGTTAATCATAACCCTACATTTTACCATGTATGATGTCACATTAGTAAAATGTAGGGTTAGACAGTGAGACCATAAAACACTCTTTCTGCCTTTTCTCAGGGATGAATCGATTTCAAAAATGTTTGCACATTTATACTACATAGGATCTCAGAGTTCAATACACCTTCATATTTCCACGGGTGAAGTAGGTCTTTAAAGGGGACTTCCACGAGCTTTTTACACCTACGTTGGTGTACAGGTGTTGGGGAGTGTTACTGTAAATGTGACTAAGAGTTGTATAAAGCCTTTTGTTGCATTGTGTGTGTGTGTGTGTGTGTGTGTGTGTGTGTGCGTGTGCGTGTGCGTGTGCGTGTGTGTGTGTGTGTGTGTGTGCACATTGCATGGGGGCTTCAGCTAAGAACTGCAGCTGTCGGGCAATAAAGTTGCAACTGGTTCCACTTTCTCTGAAACGCAACTTCATCTGGCAACTTGCCCAAAAACATCCCTGGTGGATTTGTACTTTGTAACAATTGTAACAAGTGTATGTGTGTGTGTGTGTGTGTGTGTGTGTGCGTGCGTGCGTGTGTGCGTGTGTGTGTGTGTGTGCGTGTGTTCAGGCATCTGTGAATGTGAGGCATTGGTAAATTTTCAGATTTTAAGCTATTTTGCTCCATGAATTCTTGCCTCAATTCCAATTCATTTTCCGTGATATTCTAATTAGATGAGTTTGACCTGTATATTATAAAACCAAAATGTTCATTCTACTCACACATATAAATAGTAGAACGAGAGACACTGAACATTTGGAGTGGTCTCTTCATTTTGTCCAGAGCTGTAGAGTTCTGTCTTTTACTGCACAGTCAAAGTGTTGGCTCCAATTTCGGCTCTAAAAAGGTGTTTACAAGTCAGTTGGAATAGCCACGGTAACACAATCCGGTTGCCAGTCTTTTGCATGGAAACGAGAGACACGGGTCAGAATTTTTAGAAAGCAGACACTGTGGAGTCTAATGCAGCTCACAGCTATGCTAGAGTAACACTAGCCAGGTCCTACCAGACCATCGTACTTCATTTCATTTGTACAGAAGGTCTGGAATCGCTCAATTGACAAAGGTTAACTCACTTGAAGGCGGGTGTCTGTTGATGTTTAAAACTATTGGATATGCCCAGTGCCACTCTGGATCTGCCAACCAATCGCATAACGTTTGGTCGTGACGTACTGTATGTCATGCGCCGGCTTCTTCTGACTACAACTGAAACTGTCGCACGACCTCAACGTCATTGTTCTCAGCCACTCCCTCTGTTCACTGATTGGTCATGTAAAAATATATCCTGAGAAAGCCCGCGAATATACCGCGGACCCAGACTGACTACTGAAGGGAAATGAAAATTGAGAGGAAGTATGTAGGCGGGCGGAGCCAGGCTACAGTAACCCTGGAAACAGAGCAGAGAGAATACTAACGTGTGTGACTGTTAAGGCCAGGACACACCAGCCCGATAATCGCCGTTGTCAAAAAAAAAGACGAATCTGTTTGGTGTGTGCCGTGACGTCGGCCGACGTAGAGGTCGTCGGGCTTGTTTTGAGCCTGTCGGCCGCCGATTGCACATGTTCAATCGGCGGCCGACCGTCTTTCATTTGGAGCAATTTGACTGGTGGAGGGCTAGCGAATCAGTGAAGCCCGGAAGTGAGGCGGGTAGCACAAACAGCTAACAACAGCTAGCCATCGTTTTAATGTGTTTGTTCGTTTCGTTTTGAGAGTACTCACATGCATCAACCCTTGTTGACTGCTCGACACCATGCTCGACACTCTCTGCTAAAAATTGTGCTCTTATGGTCCATAAATATAAATACGTATTTCTATCTATGTTTATGCTCTAGAGAGATGTCCAATCATTTCCGGCTTTCGTATTTTTTCGGGCCACAATACAGATTAGCGCCGCCTGCTGTTGTGGAGACATTACGTCCCGCGAGCGTACGGAAAATAAACAGTCGTCTCGGTGTGTTCTTTAGCAGCGACGGGAAGCTGGAGCTTCCTGAAACGGCCGACTCCATTTTTTTTGACGACGGCGATTATCGGGCTGGTGTGTCCTGGCCTTTAGTCGATTCCTTTGGCGTGATAACGAAAGCCTTTTCACCAGTGTTGCCAGATTTCACCAGATAAACAAGCAACAAGGCCTATGAAAACTATCCCAACATAGTTTTCATATACAGTATACTTGATGAATTTTAATCTAGGTGTATTTCTTGCCCCTGTAAAGCACTTTGAATGGCCTTGTGTCTGAACTGTGCTATAGAAATAAACATACCTTGCCTATATTATATCCCTTACCTTCTCTTTCACACTTTTGAACGCAGTGGTGTGTGTGTGTGTGTGTGTGTGTGTGTGTGTGTGTGTGTGTGTGTGTGTGTGTGTGTGTGTGAACTGAGAGCAAACAGATGGCGTAAACAAGCCCATAAATAAACCATCAGGTAAGACAAACCTGCATTCTTCACGTCTCAAGCCACATTTACTCATGAACTCACTCACTGACCCTGTGACCCCCTTCACACATTCTACTGACACAGACAGACAGACAGACAGACAGACAGACAGACAGACAGACAGACAGACAGACAGACAGACAGACAGACAGACAGACAGACAGACAGACAGACACTCACTCACTCACTCACTCACTCACTCACTCACACAGACAGACAGATAGACAGAATCACACACACACACACCTTACCCCTCCCCCCCACCCACAAACACACACACAATAATAACTACCACTGCGTCAAAGCTTGGAGCACTTACATACTCCCTAAGGTCGTTACACACCCACTTCATCTGCTTTGTCCCATTTGCTGAAAGTCCTTGACGTCAGATTAGCGAAGATACTTGAGCAGCAATTAGGGACAATAGACAGAGAGGGGAATAGGGGAATGGGTCAGTAAGGCAAGGCAAGGCAAGGCAAGCGTATTTCTATAGCACAATTCAGACACAAGGCCATTCAAAGTGCTTTACAGGGGCATGAAATACATCAAGATTAAAATACACCAAGGACAGAATAGACATGAAACATATGAATAAAAAAAAAATATTAATAATAATAATGGATTGGATTTATATAGCGTTTTTTTCGCACTCAAGGCACCTTTAAAGGCATCCATCTATCAGTCATACTGGTGGTGGTAAGCTACGATAGTAGCCACAGCTGCCCTGGGGCAGACTGACGGGAACGTGGCTGCCATTCAGCCCTCTGACCACCACCTCAAACATACCGGCCTCAATGGGATTTACCTGTATAAAAAAATAAATAAATAACTGTTTTGAAAAGAGCTATATAAATAAAGTTTGTTATTATTTGATCTAGACGTGTTCTTGTCTGAAACCTGAAGCTGTCCCGTCTGTAATTGGGCACTTTAAAGTTCGGCCAACACCATGTGAAGGCTCCATTCATTCAAAAACCCCTGGGTATATTTATGCTGCTATAACAGGGTCACTTCACTCTTTTGGTTTGAGCCTCTCCACCAGACTTTGGAACTTTGCCGTGGGGATTTCTTCAATTCAATTCAATAAAAAAAAAAATTTTGTCGATCACATAGTGTAGAGACAGAAATTTGCCTTCACTTTGTGTCTCAAACAACATGAAAACAACATGAGACTCACATGACATCACACGCAAACCCCATTTGGTCACAAGATTATTTGTGATGTTGGACATTAATGTTTGGAGATAAGGTTCTCAGTCCGTTTTCCAGTTTGTCCCACATGTGTTGCATTGGGTTTAAGTCAAGTTAAGTTACTTTATTGGTTGAAGACTACATTGAAATTTGTCTTTTTGCATATCCCCTCTCAAGTTACCACTCTACGGAGGGGGTCCTCCTTGTTTTTGGATAAGGGCCCTGGGCAGACCAGTCAAGTTCTTAAACCTGCAGTGTGTAGAATTTGGGGTTTTATTTCCTAGCAGATTTTGTAGAAATTAATTAGAATATCCATAAGTACATTTAATTTAGTGCATAATAGCTGAATTTTTTTTTTTGAATTATTATTTTTTCCCTTAGAAAGGGTCTCAAATATGTCCATATTTCTGCATATTTTGGACCAAGGCCTAGTGCCGCCATCTTGAAAGTGTCATAGTTGGAATGTCATCAGGTGCATTGTTTAAAATTTAGAATTATTCTTGTCCTTGAAGGCCACTGTAGCTTCTGTTATTATTCAAAAGGGTTGGGGTTACCCAGGGAGCGTTGCATTCTAGAACTTTGTAGAACTTTCTTGATGATGTCATATTACACACTGCACCTTTAAATGTTTTCTTCTTTCTTTTCAAGATTCGTGAAGTGTATTTGCCATATGCACAACAATAGTCAAGAGTATTATATAGTCTAAGTGCTTATTTCCGTCAGAATCTTTCAGTTGATGATTCGAGCGTGAACATTGGCCTGAGCATGAGTCTCCATGGGTCACTGGACAAGAAAATTGTCCGAGACATTTGAAATTGTGAATTTGAAAATGTCTCGTATAAATGTAGCTATTGGGTTTTTTCATAACATTTTATTTTTTATTTTTTGTCTCAGACACTTTCCTTGTCAAGTGTCCCATGGAGACTCCAGCTCAGGCCAATGTTCGCGCTTGTATCACACATTTAACGATTGTAGCACTTTTTGTCAAAATCAATGAAAATCTTCTCACGACCTTGTGTATTAACGGCTGTATATTAACTAGTGGTGGGCCGTTATCGACGTTAACGTGCTGCGTTAACGCTAGACTCTTATCGGCGATAAAAAAAATATCGCCGTTAATCTCTTATTCCACCTCCTGTTCGGCTCAGGGGAGATAATAATAGCCGGGGGCCGTTGTTGACACTTGAGGAGCCTTTATTCTCTCACACACCCGCCGCTCTCTCTCTCCATCACTTGCCCACGACACAATCGGGTATTGGAACGCAGGGTGGGTGTGTGTGGCCACCGGTCGCCACGTGACTATAAGTTTCCAAGTTTTAAACACTTCTATCTCTTCAACGTCAACGTCACCGTACCCGAATCCTAAATATCCCCATAGCAGACGCTATATTTCATCGGGGGGGAAACTTTGTTTTGCGCCACAGTTCGGCCGTAATGCTGCTGCACACATACACACACACACACACACACACACAGGCGCACACACACACGCTGCATGACAGAGACGAGGGGCGCTACCAAAAAGACGAGAGGAGCGGTTGGAGCAGTTGGAGCGTTTAGAGACACATGCGTGCACATTTATTTACATAAAATCGCAATCGCAGTCATTTGTGCAGTTACGTAAAATGTTTCACTAAGGAAAATTACAGAAAAAGTAACGCACAGTGACTTTGATGAGTAATTTTAATCTGATTACTGGTTTGGAGATAGTAACGCGTTAGATTACTTGTTACTGAAAAAAGAGGTCCGATGCCGGTAACGCGTTACTAAGTAACATCTTGTTGAACATTATTTATTTTCATCACCAATTATCATAGTAGAACAGCTTCCTCAAGCAGTTTGTGATGCATGTTGGAAACAGGAGATGAGCCCCTGGTCTGATGCGCCACCTGGCTTGAGAAACACGTTCTCAAAGACTTACTTTGAGTCATTATTTAGGAGCACACACATATTATGATTGAATTCAAATGAGACATTTTAATCTAGATTAATCTAGATTAATTCCAAAATTAATCTAGATTAATCTAGATTAAAAAAATTAATCTATGCCCACCTCTAATATTAACACTAGATTATTTTCAGCACACACAGTACAGACAGGTAGCAGATCATGAGGAGATATTCACACAGTACAGACAGGTAGCGGATCATGAGGAGATATTCACACAGTACAGACAGGTAGCAGATCATGAGGAGATATTCACACAGTACAGACAGGTAGCAGATCATGAGGAGATATTCACACAGTACAGACAGGTAGCGGATCATGAGGAGATATTCACACAGTACAGACAGGTAGCGGATCATGAGGAGATATTCACACAGTACAGACAGGTAGCGGATCATGAGGAGATATTCACACAGTACAGACAGGTAGTGGATCATGAGGAGATATTCACACAGTACAGACAGGTAGTGGATCATGAGGAGATATTCACACAGTACAGACAGGTAGCGGATCATGAGGAGATATTCACACAGTACAGACAGGTAGCGGATCATGAGGAGATATTCACACAGTACAGACAGGTAGCGGATCATGAGGAGATATTCACACAGTACAGACAGGTAGCGGATCATGAGGAGATATTCACTGATTTTGAACTAAAAGTGATTTTGACAACAAGCGTTCTCCAGAATCGCTGACGACACAAATCCAATAGAAAAAGACGCTGGTGCTTGCAGGGTTAACACACACAAACCGCCCATAGGCAATTTAGAAGTGACCACTCACTCACTCACAAATTCCTTAGACAGGGCTTTTAACACACACACACACACACACACACACACACACACACACACACACACACACACACACACACACACACACACACACACACACACACACACACACACACACACATCTGGGCATGATCAATACACTCAGTTACTCATCCGATGACATAATTAGAATCAGTCGCACTGTGTTTAAATTGATCGGTAGTAAAAATATCCTTTTTTTTCTCAGGAATTTGGCATTGCACCAGATTTGCTTTGTGCAGAAAAGAACTAAGTGTCTTCAAAGCTGCAGTGTGTAGAATTTTGGGTTTTATTTCCTAGCAGATTTTGTAGAAAGTAATTATAATATCCATAAGTACATTTAATTTAGTGCATAATAGCTGAAAAAAATGTTTTGAATAATTTTTTTTTCCCTTAGAAAGGGTCTCATATATGTTCATATTTCTGCATATTTTGGACCAAGGCATAGTGCCGCCATCTTGAAAGTGTCAGAGTTGGAATGTCATCAGGTGCATTGTTTAGAATTGTTCTTGTCCTTGAAGGCCACTGTAGCTTCTGTTATTATTCGAAAGGGTTGGGGTTACCTAGGGAGCGTTGCATTCTAGAACTTTGTAGAACTTTCTTGATGATGTCATATTACACACTGCACCTTTAATAAGTACAGACAGGTCTTACATTTGGTTCCATGTCTATGATTATATGTGTGAATATGTTTTGCCATTTTACCTTGGGGGCAGGCTGGCAGCAAAATGTATCAATGTTCCCAGCATGAAACCAGCTTAACAAGAACCAATACACACACAGAGACAAAGACAGAAACCATACTCACACACACACCCACATAGGCACAAACACTCACACACACACCCACATAGGCACAAACACACACACACACACCCACATAGGCACAAACACACACACACACACCCACATAGGCACAACCACACACACACACCCACACACACCCACACACACATAGGCACAAACACACACACACACACACCCACATAGGCACAAACACACACACCCACACCCACATAGGCACAAACACACACACACCCACATAGGCACAAACACACACACACCCACATAGGCACACACACACACCCACATAGGCACAAACACACACACACATGCACGGAGATCCGCAAACAGACAGACACACATTTAAACTTTTCTTGGCATCCCCACAGGCTAAGTACACACACACACACACACACACACACACACACACACACACACACACAGGATCTGGCGCTCGTGACTACAGAACTCCTGATATAAAAGCCTCATTATTCCAACATGACTCTGGGAGCCAGTGAGTGACGCGTAGAGCAGGAAATGCACGGTCAGAGCTGGCCCATTGCCCCAAGTGTGTGTGTGTGTGTGTGTGTCTGTATGTGTGTGTGTGTCTGTCTGTGTGTGTGTGTGTGTGTGTGTTTCTCTATGTGTGTGAGTGTGTGTGTTTCTCTATATGTGTGTGTTTGTGTTTCTCTATGTGTGTGTGTGTGTGTGTGTGTGTGTGTGTTTCTCTATGTGTGAGTGTGTGTGTGTGTGTGTTTCTCTATATGTGTGTGTGTGTTTCTCTATGTGTGTGTGTGTGTGTTTCTCTATGTGTGTGTGTGGTGTGGGGGGGGGGGAGCGTAACGAGAGCAAAGGCTTTTGGGTAATGGGTTACAGATGGGGGGCTGAATGTAGGGCAGCTGCGTCAGCCTTTGGAACTTGCTGGAAGGTTTTGGCCGGTGTTGCTGTCCTGTGTGTGTGTGTGTGTGTGTGTGTGTGTGTGTGTGTGTGTGTGTGTGCGTGCGTGCGTGCGTGCGTGCGTGCGTGCGTGTGTGTGTGTGTGTGTGTGTTGCCGGCTGTTGAGTCACATCCACGACGGGCTTAATGTGGATTTAAACATCGCAGCGTGAAACACATGAAGATGATGATGATGATGATGATGATTGTGAACAGCTGATGTGTGTGTATGACTGGTCAGAAAGTTAAGATTATGTGTGTGTGTGTGTGTGTGTGTGTGTGTGTGTGTGTGTGTGTGTGTGTGTGTGAGTGTGTGAGTGAGTGAGTGAGTGAGTGAGTGAGTGAGTGAGTGAGTGAGTGAGTGAGTGAGTGAGTGAGTGAGTGAGTGAGTGAGTGAGTGAGTGAGTGAGTGAGTGAGTGATTTAGCGTGTGTGTGTGTGTGAGAGCGAGAGAGTGTGAGTGTGTGTGTCTTTGTGTTTGTGTGTGAGTGAGCGAGATAGTGTGTCTGTGTGTGTGTGTGTGTGTGTGTGTGAGTGTGTATGTGTGTGAGAAAATGCAGTTGTGAGTGGGTGAACTTGGCATAATGCTTGAGGAATTCATCTTGTGTTTACTCTATTTATTACTAAGCGATTGGTCGTTATCTCTTATCGGTTCATTGACTATTTCCTGCTTAGATAGCGGCATCCTACGAGTTTATATTACACCTCAAAGGTCTTTAAAGGTGCAGTGTGTAATATGACATCATCAAGAAAGTTCTACAAAGTTCTAGAATGCAACGCTCCCTGGGTAACCCCACCCCTTTTGAATAATAACAGAAGCTACAGTGGCCTTCAAGGACAAGAACAATTCTAAATTCTAAACAATGCACCTGATGACAGTCCAAAAACATGGACGCCTCCATAAGACTTGCCTG
>NC_137233.1:5169363-5191863 GCF_949987685.1 Ammodytes marinus | reverse complement strand
CCTTAGAGGCATCAATAACTCCAATTAAAACAGAGGAATTTTGCCCTCTATACATTCCTACTATTTCTTTTAAACTATAAATACACAACTCAGTGCCATGCTTTGGTTTGAAACCAAACTGATTGTCTCTGGTATTAATATAATTACCCAATCGGTCTAAAAGAATACTCTCCAGAACTTTGGAAATCACACTTGCCAGTGCGATTGGCCTATAATTGTCCATGCTCCCAATCTTGCCTGCTTTGTTCTTAATGACGGGCACAAGAGTTACGGCCAACATAGAGTCGGGCAACAGCCCATGTGTCATAAAGCCAGTGAAACATATGGCAAGTAGAGCGGCCACTTTCGGGCTAGCAAACCTAAGGTGCTCTGCAGTGATCTGATCTGAGCCACTTGCTTTATTGACAGATAATTTTGTGATAGCTTCAAATACCTCATGTGTTGTGATTCCTACTGCATCCCTATTGGAAATATTGCCAACTGTATAAGGGTCACTTTTTACACAATTAAATAAAGCAGAGTAATTCTGCTTCCACAAATCAGCGATTTTATCAGCTCCAGAGACTCCCTCTACTGTGCTAGGCAACAATGTATTGCTTCTGTTAAGAGTTCTCACCTCCTTCCAAAATTCAAAAACATTCTTACTTAAAAGCTTTTCAGCCAAAGAGTCTGCTCTCATAACTTGTTCATTTTTGGATATATAACGAACTGCATATTTAAACTTTGAAAGCGTTAACTTTTTATAATCCAGGACAGGCCCCTGTCTAGGTCGGCCTTCCTGAACCCAAGCTTTATATGCCTCTTTAGCTTCTGCATGATGAGCAGCAACATGCTTTTTCCAACCTGGCTTGGTGTCGGACTTTCCCCTTTTAGAATAATTATGATATGACCTGCTGGCCTCATACATAGCTCCAACAATATCATTGTACATAACACAGAGATCTTTACGGTGAGAAATTACATTACAGTTTACGTCAGAACACATAATTGCATCTCTCGGTAAATATACATCACCAAGAAGGACATCAGTTTTCCCATAGTATGTTAAGATATCCTCATTTGTGAGCTTGGCCCAATCCAGTTTGGACTTACAGGCATTTTTACCCTCCTGAGACATCTCAGGGAGACTCTCACAATCTAGTGACATAACAAAAGGAATATGATCAGACATGGACGCCTCATACACAATCTTAATAGATCTTATACTTTCATGGGCATCAGCAGTGCTAATGCAATGGTCAAGCCATGATGTTGTGTGCCAAGCCTCGCTTATGTAAGAATAGCTATCAGCAGGTAAAAACATTTGGCTGGATACAATTAAATTGCTCTCGTCACAGAACTGTAGCATATGCTTAGCAAACAAGGAACGTTTGTCTGTAAGGTCAGCATTCATATCACCCACTACAAGTACGCTTGTGGAATGATTATCAGAAATAAAAGAATTTATAAAAGCAAGCCTATTCAGGTATTCATCTTCATTTTGTTGCGACTCATATGGTGTGTATACATTTAGAATACTGAACTCCTTGTTTTGTATGCGCACTGCAATACACCAGTCAACTTCAAGCCTGATGACATTAATGACAGAGTCCAGCTTTTTGTGCCAGAGGATAGCCACGCCCCCTGCTATCCTCCCTCTCACTATTCCTAAAGATAGGTCCGTTGTGGACTCGCCAGCCCCATGGAAATTGTCATTAAAACAGTTCAACTTTCCCAAATCCTGCTTAGGTAGAAAAGTTTCTTGCAAGCATAAAATGTCACAATGTTGCAGCAAATTGTCCACTACTATACGTCGGCTCCTATCACCTTCGCTGTTACCCAGGCGCAGCCCGCGACAGTTATATGATCCAACTTGCATAACGTTTGCTTACAGTTTAGCTGAGCATTGCATCCGTAGACCCATTCGGTACAATTGCACCAGAAACCGACCTAGCTGCGCCAGCACCTATCACTCCCACTTTACGAGGTTCATAATATCTCCTCACAACCGAGCCTTCAGGCCAAAGTTCTGGGTTGTACATCTCCGCAACTTCATCGCACTCAGCACACACTTTAAACGAGCTATATCTATTGCCTGCAGTGACAATACGCTGACAATTAACGTTGCGGCCAAGTTGTTCAGTAAGATATATACTCAGTGTCTCAGCATCTAGGTCTGGCGAGAATTTGGTGGCGAAAACACTTACCAATTTCGTACGTACCACTTTTATATCCTTTTGCGCAGCAGTGCCAACAATAGGCTTGGGCATCCTCCGTTCAGGTTTTCCAGCACGCTGTTTTAATAAAACAGACTGGCCCTCGGGATTATTCCTCCGAGCTCGGCCCTGTTTCACGACTTCACTCCATCTCGGCGAGTTCGGTGCTGTTTTTCCAGGGCTCACACAGGTAGTCACGGTTATTGCTGCAGCAACAGGTTCAACACAGGTGGGTTCACCTGCAACGGAGGTGCCGGGTGCGCTCGCAACATGCGCTGCGCCATTCACCGGGCCATCTTGCGGAGCACTTCCACCGCCGATTGAAGGGCCATCAGATACAGCCAGTCCTCCGCCACCACCCGGCTTCAGTCGGCCCTCCACGGCAGCAACTCTGCTGTCCATTACATACACACGCACACACACACACAACCACACACACACACACACACACACACACACACACACACACACACGCACACACACGCCCACGCTACTAACTATGCTTGCTATTGATCAATACAGCAATGCTGACTCTTAAGAAATTGAAACTCCATTGAAATAACTGCCTGCTATTCCCATCTCCAAAATATATATTTAGACCCTTGAAATATTTCAATCAAAACACAGCCAGCAAAACTGTATTCATTTTTTCTTGTTTATCTTGTAATTGCAAAAGGACTTTGGACCTATTTATGTGTTTTAAATGATAAGTAAATTGTGTGTGTGTGTGTGTGTGTGTATGTAAGTGTGTGTGTGTCTGTCTGTCTGTCTGTGTGTGTGTGTGTGTGTGTGTGTGTGTGTCTGTGTCTGTGTGTGTGTGTATGTGCGTCTGTCTGTCTGTCTGTCTGTCTGTCTGTCTGTGTGTGTGTGTGTGTGTGTGCGTGTGTGTGTGTGTATGTGCGTCTGTCTGTCTGTCTGTGCATGCGTGTGTGTGTGTGTGTGTGTGTGTGTGTGTGTGTGTGTGTGTGTGTGTGTGTGTGAGTAGGATGTTGTTGAAGTATATGAATCATCTTTCAAACAGTTTAATCTCTTTATGGATCAATTCCGTTCTGTCAGTTGAACCGGAGAAGCAAAAAGTTTTTCCAAGAAATGTATTTTGGAAGAAAAAAAAACCTACACTACACTGCAGATAGAGATAACATAGAAGCTTCTGGAACGCAAAACACACACACACACACACACACACACACACACACACACACACCTACGCCTGTCTGGCACATGTCCACCTGCCCTACATGCACAGTGCGACACATGGACTGAGCTCAGGTTGCACAACACACCTTTACCTGTGTGCTGTGGCCTCACACACACACACACACGCACACACACACACTCTCTCCCCCCCCCCCACCCACCCACTCTCACACACACACACACTCTCCCCCCCCCCCCCACACACACACACTCCCCCCTCCCACACACACACACTCTCTCCCACACACACACACTCTCTCCCCCTCCCCCCCCCCACACACACACTCTCCCCCCCCCACTCACTCCCCCCCCCACACACACACACTCTCCCCCCCCCCCCCCACACACACACACTTTGGCCTCACACTTTGCCCAGAGAAAACATATCTCACATATCTCTACAGCCACCTGGGAGCGGCCTCTTAGGGAGACAGGTGTTTTGAAGGTACAAGCATGTCAAGCGCAAAACGACAGAGCACTTTGGACTTTCTCATGGTCTGTTGTAAGAGCCAGAACGTTGCCACACACTTGTTTCAGTGAGGACGGGGGTTAGTTAATGGGTCAGTGAGTGAATTTTGACAGTCAAATTTGCTAGAGGCTTAAAAAGGTGGAGTCAGCCATTCTGAGGAATGCTTGTTGTCTAAAATCACTTAAAAAAAAATAAAAAAAAAAATCAGTGAATTTCTCCTTGTTATATTTTTCCGGTGCACACACACAGTACAGACACAGACACACACACACACACACACACACACACACACACACACACACACACACACACACACACACACACACACACACACACACAGTACAGACAGGTAGTGGATCGTGCAGAGATATTCACTGATTTTATAACAAAAAGTTATTTTGACAACAAGCGTTCTCCAGAATCACTGACTCCAACTTTAAGGCCAAGAAAACGTTTGGTACATTGAGATAGGTGTCCACGGAATTCATTTTCCCACCAACTTCCGTTTAAAGGTGCTCCGAGGAACTTTCAGTTTGTGTTAATTCTTGCATCCCCTTTGGACAAAAGCGGTAGTGTTTTTACTACGCCAGCTGTAGTTCCTGGGTGAGCGTATACCCATGACAAAGGCATTAAGAAAAACTTTATAAAAATAGCATTCTTTGCACTGATGGTCTCGTTTGCTGTGACATGTCATTTATGATCATCAGAGGAAACATTTGACTGTTTCAGAAATATTTAAAAGTTCCTCGTAGTTACTTAAGACAGTTGGATAACCATTCAGTAAAAGTGAAAACGCCATAGTGTGTGTGTGAGTGTGTGTGTGTGTGTGTGTGTGTGTGTGTGTGTGTGTGTGTGTGTGTGTGTGTGTGTGTGTGTGTGTGTGTGTGTGTGTGCACTCAGGGCCTGTCCACACCTGCTCTGTGCCATAATCCCTTCCTTGCACAACTGCACTCGAGCGGTTCAGGTCATTGGATGGTTACGGGGGCGAAACTTTCTCTTGTGCAACGGACTGAAAACAGGCGGGACGGGTAGCACAGAGGGCAGGACTGAGACACTGCTAGAGACACTGCCTTACACATATGGTACATTAAAATGATACAGCTTTTTAACTGTAATTGCTGGTGTTACTTTATTATACATGGGGCATATCATATTATTAGAATATCATGAAAAAGTGATTTTTTTAATTCAAAAACTGAAACTTTCATTTATTTTTGTTTCATTCATTACACCCAAAGTGAAATATTTTAGGCCTTTTTTTTGGTTTAATTTAGTTGATTTTGATTGACAGCTCATGATTATCAAAGATCCAGTGTCTAGAAATATCAGAATATTACATAAAACCAATTTCAAAAAAAGGATTTATATTACAGAAATGACGACCATGTGTACACTCAATACTGCACTTGTAATGTTTTTCACTCTGATTTGGTGTCAACGTTTGCATGGTGTAATAAAGCTGTATCTGTTTTTTTTAACCTTTATAACCATGTATACAGGTAAATCCCATTGAGACCGGAGACTCTTTTTCAAGGGAGACCATGTTTTCCTTTCCCACGTTACCATTCACACACACATTCATACACCGATAGCAGGCTAACTATCGACATTCACACGAGGCAAGGTGGGTTTAGTGTCTCGCCCAAGGACACAACAACTATGACACAGGTGGCAGGGCGGGGATCGAACCTCCAACCCTTTGATCATCGGCCGACCCGCTCTACCACCTGAGCCAAAGTCGCCCCAAAAGTGTTTTGAACTGTTTATTGTGAGTCCAAACATGTTATCGAAGTCCAATGCTCAGTTGCTGTATCGGAGTATTCACTAGAGTTCAATCTCATCCAATTGAAAACCATTGTATCCATCCCAAATGGATGTATTATTTATTTTTTAGATTATTTTTTGGCATTTTCAAGCTTTATTAGACAGTACAGAGATGAAATGGGGAGACAGAGAGAGAGAGAGAGAGAGATGAAATGGGGAGACAGAGAGAGAGAGAGAGAGAGAGAGAGAGAGAGACAGAGAGAGAGAGGGGGGGTGGGGGGATGACCTGCAGTAAAGGTCCACGGGTCGGATTCGAACCCCCGACCACTGCAACGAAGGCCGGAGCCAATATGGTACGCGCTCTATCCACTACGCCACCGGAGCACCCTAAATGGATGCATTATTACTTGACTATTGGATAACTTTGTACGGCCAATACAAGGGCGATTACAAATATGCCTTGTATTCCATCTCACACTGTATTGCTTTTGGTAGAAAAACCAGGAGACAGTAAATCCTTGCTAAAATACTGCATGGAGCATGGGGGACCATGTTTGGGACTCTACAGGATTGTGCTATAATATTACTGTAAAAAGTACCGTTACATGATTAGCGATAATGCATAAGTGTCCAACACGTATGCAGATAAATATGAGAGCAAAGCATATTCAATAAAGTAATGTAGAGATGAAGATTTAAGAAAAATCCAGACTGCTCTCTTAATTTTTTCCGGAGCTGTATATACAATATGAATGTGTGAATGTCGATAGTTAGCCTGCTATCGTGTGTGAATGGTAACGTGTAAATGGGAACAGGTCTCCCTTGCAAAAGAGTCTTCGGACTCAATGATATTTACCTGTATAAATAAAGGTTAAAAAAAAAAAATAATAATTAGACTAAAGGAATGCTTTCTACTGTGAAGATATGAAGAGATATGTGTGTATATGGTGTATAGTGTAGTGTGATAAATAAAGACATCAAGTTTTTTTTTTTCATTTGATTTTAACATTTATTCTTTGCAAACCTTAGATACAAAAAACCAACAACATAGACGTCCCGACTCTCATTCATTCTTTTTAATTACGTCAATATTAAAAAAAAAAGTGCTGCTTGGTAAAGAATAACATTTCTTCTTTTTGAATTATTTTAAAATTCAAAACGAACAAAGAAAGGAAGAGAAAAAAAGACTAAAATAATTTATGTTACAATAACAAAAATATTTACATTTAAAAAAAGAAAAATTGTCTGTACAATATTTCAACCAGAAGAAAAGAACTAAACATTATACAGGCCAGACTGCAGCCAGGTGGAGGTAGGTTTTTCTTTTAATATCATGCTAAGAGAAATAAACGTCTCTGCTGTCTTGTTAAAACGTACATATTTTACTTCAGAAAGGCAATTATTTGTGACCGTGGAAAAAAAAAAATATATATATAAAAAAAATATGCAAAAATAAAAGGCATGTGATTGGATAAAAAAAAATCCTGAAAATTACAAAAAAAAATTAAATAAAAATAGTTGATGTTAGAAGTAGATGCGGTTTCATAACAAGACAGCGACATAATCAAACTTAAAAAAAAAAAAAAGGAAACAAAGATTCCTGAACAGAATTAAAATTTCAAGGCAGAACAGGTTTTTTACCGCGAAAAAACAACCAAAAACAACCTCTCTCTCTCTCTCCCTCTCTTCTCATAATTCCTACCAAACCAACCAACCGCGCCTCCGTTCAAGTACAACTCAGAATTGAGGAAGAACTATTAATTATTATGTAAGACATCTTGACACAAAAGAAAGCAAACAGTTTTTTTTTAAACACATTTGCACATTTCGTTTCAAAAGTTCAAAGTTCAAATATTGGCAATAATTGATATACTGTAGAAGAGTAAAATGGCATTGGTTTTTAAGTTAGACATTCAACCCCCTCCCCCCCCCAAAAAAAAATATTGATATTTTTCAAGCTTTAGGTCCAGCCCCCAAAAAATACATGTTTACACCTGATAGTAAACAAATACGATATGTTTACTGGTGATCACGTATAGCCTCAATTTATAACATCTTTAAAATATTACTTGGGGTTGGTTTGGGGGTCTTTAAATAGGCGATCCATGCAAATCAAAAAATATCAGAATTTGAACGGGCACAAAATGGCGCCGGTGTTTTTTTTAAACAGTCGTGTGTGTGTGTGTGTCAGTGGCCCTCAGTCAAAGCCGTTATCAATTGGTTGTAAGGAAACTGTAAATCAGATGAAGTTATCAGGTGTAGAGAGATAGAATTAGTAACTCATTTTCATGTACAATCTCACAACTTTACAAGTTCCCAAACAAAGGGCCACTGACTTCAATGAATCACAATGACATATGAGGTCATTTCCAATTGATCAATGGTCATCTAATAATAATAATAAAAAATAATCTTTGTTTATACTTAAATGGGCTTCTCTTTGGGCGAGGGATCTAAATAGCATAGTGTATCATCATCATCATCATCATACTATATTCCTCCACCAAAGAACATTTCAATTCTCACTCGTTTTCTCGACATGCATATGTTAATATATCAGAGGTTTTTTCTGTGTCTAAACTTTGGCTGACTTTTGCTACGAATGCAACCGCTCAAAGAGTTCAATTCACTTCCCCAGTTTAAAAGTCCACAAAAACCTGAATGCTGTTTTAGTTTATGGCTACTTATGGACTTTAACGTTTTTTTTTTATCAAAATACTTTAAAATTACACATAAAAGTAATTTTTTTCCCAATTTTTTTTTTTTTTAAACTTGGGACAACCCCCCACACACAAGATACTGGTTTGTGAGCTGAACATTGGCTGGTGCATTGCTATTTGTACAGTATCAAACCGGGTCTGTAGTACAGTACTGTCATTTAAACACATCATGTTAACCTGATAACTGAGTGGTGCCGGGCCCTACTCAAGACTGAAAGCACACTGAAAAAAATTAAACCATACTGATTTTAAAAAGGTGCTCTAAGGAACTTTCAGGCTGTGTTGATTCTTGCACCCCCTTTGGACAAAAGCGGTAGTGTTTTTACTACGCCAGTTATTGTTGTTCCTGGGTGAGCGTATACCCATGACAAAGGCATTAAGAAAAACTATATAAAAAAAATAGCATTCTTTGCACTGATGGTCTCGTTTGCGGTTACATGTCATTTATGATCATCAGACCGAAAAATTAGACTGTTTCAGAAATATTTAAAAGTTCCTCGTAGCACCTTTAAAAACCAGATTAAACTAGCCTTGGATGTGGATTCTAACTGGAATTGACAGAGGTGCCGTTGAGCAAAAACAAGGTGAAAGCCGAACCATCAAACACCCATCAAGAGTGGAGGAGGGATCACTGGTTAGTATGGCTATTATAAGACGACCCTGAAAACAACACAATATTCAAGTTTCATTCAACTATCGAGCTGATGTGGCTTACAGTTATTTTACCCAACATGCACCTCTGTTTTGGTGTCACTAGGCAACCCCCCCAAATAACAATAGGGAATTCCAAACGGGTTGAAATAAAAAGATACAAAGACTTACTACCTTTGTTTTTCAGTGTGCGTTCAGCCAAAAACGCCAAAACTAATAAAAATATATATATTTATATCTGCTCGCTAACTATAAGTCCTCGTTTCAACATCATATTCTCTACAAAAGTCAGCAGTCAAGGCATGAGAATGATCAATTCTTGAGGCAATGAATGTGTTGTGTGTTGTCAATAGCAACAGTTTAAATTGCATCGTGTGTGTGTGTGTGTGTGTGTGTGTATATACAGTCCAGAGACCTATTGTTAAACAAAACGTACGTACAGCGGATACATACAGTCCTTTTGAAATGTCAATCTTTGTGCGTTCTTTTTCAGCATGACAAAAGCCTCCATAACCCCTATCCCGTCTTAGTCTTTTTGTACAATGTCTGTTCCCTTATTCCACCCCCCCTCCCCTGCCCTACCCCTCCCTCTCTCCCCTCCCTCTTTCCCAAATAGTCTCTCAACAGCCATAAAAAACGAAATCTTAAATCGTCCCACAAACGAAAGCTAAAATCGTTAGCTCCCATCCCCATTAGCTCCGTAGCTGCTCGAGCCTTGCCTTCAGCTCCTCCTGTTTCTGTCTGAGTTTGTCTCTCCGCGCCTGCAGCCTGTGTCCTTGGTCTTCCAGGTTGTAGATACAGTCTCTGGCCTTCTTCAGGATGACCACTTTGGAAGCCTTGTCGTTATGCGACAGCTCGGGCACGTTATCCCTCAGGTGCAAGAAGCAATTCTTCAGCTCGTTGCGTCGCTGCCTCTCCATCACGTTGTGCGTTCGCCGCCTCTCCTCCTCGTCCTCCGTCTCCGTGGAGTTACTAGACGAGTGGTTGTTGCTGTGGCTGCTGTTGCTATGTCGATGGTACCTTGACGACGACGACGAGGAAGATGAGCTGCGCGATGAAGAGTGGTGGTTGTAGCGTGACGACTCGCTGCCACGGGAACGCTTGTTGTTGCTATGTGACGGCGGCGGCGGGGAGGCGGGGCAAGGCGCGGCGTAGTTGTGTTGTAGTTGGATTTCAAAATGGTGGCGCTGGTTGGCCCGCCGCTGCTCCTCCGCTGCTTCCTGCTTCAACTGACGCGCGGACTGGTCGGCCAATGAGGCGCGAGGAGAGGAGGAGCAACGCACCACGGTAACCACGTCAATCTCCTCTTCTGTAACACAGAGGGAAACAAAGATGGAGATGGGTTAGGATTGGATTCAATTATTATTATTATTTTTAAAAGGTGCTCCGAGGAACTTTCAGTTTGTGTTCATTCTAGCACCCCCTTTGAACAAAAGCGGTAGTGTTTTTACTACGCCAGCTGTTGTTCCTGGGTGAGCGTATACCCATGACAAAGGCATTAAGAAAAACTATATAAAAATAGCATTATTTGCACTGATGGTCTCGTTTGCTGTTACATGTAGTTTATGATCATCAGAGGAAGATCAAGGAAAAATATTTAAAAGTTCCTCGTAGCACCTTTAAGTAGATTTTTTGATAATGTTCATATAGATGCGTTTTCTGTTACATAAGAGTCTTGTGGTATTATCATTGTGTCTGTGACAGTGTGGCGACATTTCAGAGCAACGATGACACCAACAACAGGAGTGTGTAGACATTGTACACACACTCTGATGATGAGGGCTTGGCAGACACACACACGCAGACACACACACGCAGACACACACACACACACACACACACACACACACACACACACACACACACACACACACACACACACACACACACACACACACACACACACACACACACACACACACACACACACACACACACACACACACACACACACACACACACACACACACACACACACACACACACACACACACACACACACACTAATCTTTCCCTCTACTCGAGTATAAATAAAGGTTGAACAGCCATAAACGTGCAGAAGCTTACAACTATTTGCAAACAGTTAATCTGTTGATGTTGGAATGGAGCACAGATTACACCAACAGTTACATGTATTAACTGTTTAGTGCTGTGAAACGTACAATAACATTCTATGCTATTGTTTGTTATATATATTTAAATAGTTGTATTATTTATTATTATCTTATTTATAGAGGAAATCGCCATTCCAAAGGTTGATAAATGTAAGAAAATAAAATGTAATTCAATCCTCAGATAACTAGAGCAAACTGGGAATATTAAAAGTTGAAATATGTAGTTGTATTTCATTTAAAACTCAAATAAAAAAAGGCATACAATCCAAAGAAGTCCCATTATTGTAGATTACCATTATTGTAACAATGATTAACGGTGAGTAATCCTTATGAGAAAGTATAACGAATGCCTGTCTGTGTGTTGTGCTTTGGTTTCAAAGTAAGGATGCCAGGGGGGCTCAAATCGGTAAAATGACTCAGACTCATTAGGAGTTAATGGATGGAGCTGCAACCACAGCATATGAGTCACTCTGTCACTGTCAGTCACACACACACACACACACACGCACACACACACGCACACGCACACACCTCCTAAACCCTCTCAATCTAATCGTGTCAGTCAACAGTCAAGACCCCGCCCACGCTTGCATTGCATCCTTGAGCCTTAAAGAGCTACAGCAGATTACAGGTTACAGATAAAGACCGGCGCAAAGAAAGACTTTATAGGCTCAGAGCCACTAAACATTAACACTGAATGATTCATTTAAATACAGTACAAGGAGAGACCGGCAGTTCTAGGGAAAGGAGTGTTTGAAAAATACACTGATAAGGTTGAACCAGTATTGATAATACTAGGAGTTACTTAATGTACTCACTGATTTATCACTTTATGGAGCTGTTAGGTCTTTAATGGAATCATGCTTTTATTGACTGATGTCTTTCGTTAGTGATTGTAAAGGCCTTTTTTTATGAAGTTGATCTTTTTAAATAATGCCTGGTTTTCTTTACCAGCACTACTGCATATTTCTACTTATTTTTCTTATCTAATTTTTTTTACTACAATTGTGAAGTCTGTGTTTCATTTCATGTCTATCTTAACTTCTATAGCTTTTGATGCATTTTGATTGTATCATTGTAAAGTATTTATTGGATGAAAGGTGCTAGTCAAATGAAGTTTAGAATTTCATTATTATAAAAAAAAAAAAAAAAAAAAAAAATTGAAATCACTAAAAATCATTGAAACAAATCACAATTACAAAGAAATCTCAAAAAGTAAACAAAGGAAAGGTGCTATAGAAATCAAAGGTTATCATCATTATTATTAAAATTAAAAATCACACAAGTTAAACATCTGTACACACCAGATTCCATAAAAAAAAATCATAAAAAAAAAAAAATCACAAAAAATATCACCAAAGTAAACAAATTAAATCCTCCACTCACCGGAGTCACTGGATGAGTAGGTGGACAGCTCCCCTCCGGTGGACCCATAGTCTGACGTAGCTCCACTGGTCTCCTGCGTCTCCATCAGATTCTGGCAGTCCAGCGTCGACCCAGCGATCTCCTCAAAGATACTCGTGTTGATATCAGATAGGAGTGGGCTGGACCCTAGCATCGTCGACACCAGTTTCTCCTCCAGGCTTTTATCCGAGGCTAAACACTGCCACAGACAGTCTTCCCCGCTCTCTTCCAGCGGGGAACAAGGCAGGCTGCAGGAATCAACACTCCCGCTGTTGCTGCAGCCGGTGCTTTCTTTCTCATTCGTGTCCGAGTGAAAGAAATCGCAGTTCCAGTTGAGTTGCATGTCGTGGTCTTCTAGGAGGATGTCGGACACGTAGCTGAGCTGGTCCTCCTTGGAGAGAGGCTTGGTGTTGCCGCCGGCCCCCGTCCCGGGCTTCATAGGGGGGCTCTGGGGCGGCGTGGGGAGCGACTGCAGGTCCTTCATCAGACTCTGGCAGAATTCATCGTCGAAAAGCAGCGGCTCGGTGTAAAGCCAGTCCTGGGACTGGGCGAAACTTTGCAACATGTTGACTGACGGTCGATCAATGTTGGATTTTTTTTAAAATATTTCTTTTACAGAATCTAGGAAGGGAAAAAAACAACAAAAACGAGGAAAAGAGTGAGTGAATCAGTGAGGTAATAGTCGGTTTAAAATCCAAAGAGAAATCCCACACAGGCAGTAGTGATGATGAACCGGCGACGGGTATGAATGAACGCGGCAAATCCAAAAGCGCTAGCAGCAAGCAGAAGAAAGCACGTGTGTCGTAGTAAGTAGTGAAAGTTCCTAACAATTTTTCTAGACTGAAATCGGCGAAGTAGTGTCCCACCTTTTAACTGTGTTTACATCATTTAAACCCCGCCCCTTTTGGCTGCTACTGCCCAGGGGGACGGAAGGGAGGGGGGGGGGGGGCGTAAATCACCCTTGAGATTTAGCACTCCCCCCCCCTCCCTCCCTCCCTCCCCTCTTACACCCCATGACATCAGAGGAACAGCTGTTGAGATTTGGGGCCAAGACACTTAACACCTCCTTTCCACACAATTTACATTTCACCTCCTCGTGCAGGAAAGTTCATAAAAAAAAGTCCCCAAAGTAAAAGAGAGACTACCGACCGACTGCCTGCTGCCACTGAAAACAATAGAACCAGATAAACAACGAAACCAAAAAGGAGGGCCGTCTATTGTTACTATGCTGTTTTTTTTTATTTGTATTGTGACACCCAACCTAACTGTTGTATCGCAAACATGACGAGACACTTAAGCTGCCCCCTGTAAAAGGCAAACAAGCAGGCACTCCCCACTGATTGTAATCAATACGACGCAAAAAAAAAAAATCGTTCTTAGTAAGACTTAAACCACGGTATTTCATCACCATTTGAATATAAAAAAAAAAGCCAACAAAAGGATCTCGTATGATAACACTAACCTAGTCATGACATGCTGGGGTTTTCAGCTGGTATTCATTAAAAATGCAAAATTGAAATTACACTGCAAAAAATGCGTTATAATCAAATCAGGAAATACAGGATATATTTTTAACGGGATTGACTTGACAAGCAGCATTTCTTTGAGTGGGCTAAAGAGAGGGGAAATCCTAATATTCCGCTGGGGTCCCGTGGTATGTGGATGTATGTATAGGCAGCGCTGTGTGTGAGCGAGAACAAAGCGACAGTGTGTGTGTAGGCAGTCACAGCGTAGACAGGCTCTTTCTTTACCATGAGCCAGGGACTTACACACACAGACACACACACACACACCCGTCTACCGTCGTGGCAAGACAGTTAAAACAAAAATAAACCATTAAAGTATATAAGGTTGACATTTCCGAAATAGTAAAATGACCGTTTATTACACGTGTATGAATGAATGCCATTCTCGAGAATTAACGGCGACGAAAGTATAAGCTCGTGCTCAATGCATCGTAAAAAGACTACGCATGTCTAAATGAAGGGCTTTGAAGGGCTTTGAATGCCGGTTGACTGCATGCCTTTCTCTGCAACAAACTCGAGATTATTATTTCTACATTCAAACTAGACAACCATGGGGACGGATTTGAATAAAGCACATTTCCAAAAGTGACAGATTCGCAAAAAAAAAAAAAAAAAAAAAATTATAAAATATTTTTTTTTTATTTTTATTTTTTTTTGCAAAGAAATCAACGTGTCAACCATTGTGACGTACTTGCACGTGAACACCGAATTCAAATAAATGCACCAGGAGAATTCACGAGAAGTCGTTAAGAGTAGATTTATGGATTAACCCTACTGTAAAAGACCGAGGCAGGGTCATTTAAACCCAAGCATGCGTCGGGCACGTCTGGGGTGTCCACGTGAAACACCCATTCATGCACTATAACGTCCCATTTTATAAGCAAACCAAACGCAAACATCACCAAGAACAAATGCACCAAAGTTGAATTTAACACCACGTCATGCATTGCCTTAAATGCACCCATAAAATTACATTAAATAAATAAATAAATAGCCACCGTTTCACAAGCATGCAAAAAAGCTGCCTTACCTTCAACCGTCCTTTAACAAGACAAGGGTACAGTCACAGCGAAGAAAATACGAGGAAATATCCAGTTAAGTCCACAGAGAAAATAGGTCTGCAGTTGAAACTAGAGTTGTCGGTTGAACGGGGCTTTTCTACGTGTAAAATTAAAGTTTAAACAGGGCAGCATGGTGCATATATCCAGCCCGTCTGTCTCCTTCTCCGTTCAGTAGACAGAGTAGGTGTGGCTGGCCGGGTCAATCGGTTTATAGCTCCGCCACTCGCCGTTGTCCTTCCGCCACCGGCAAAATCGCGCCAAAATGCCCAAATCCACACCTGGTTGCTAATGGCAATTGAATCCACGGTGTTAATATTCGTTGTCGCTTACCGTTTCGATTTAGTTCTGGCGGAAAAAACCGGAGAGACGTTGATATTGGTTAATTTCGCCTTGAAGTTGGGACTATTTTTTCAGGCCGCGGAGGGTTAGTGCGCAGGCTGGGATTCCAGGAAAATGGTGGCGGGTAAAAGTTGGGAGGCACGGAGGCACACGTGGACTGTGAAGAGAAGCCGGGTGTCTCACTGCCCGCCTGTCTGTCTGTCTGTCTATTTCGCATCTCGGACAGAATGTATTAAACTTCAAATCGTTCAATTGTTGTATTTAAAATGGTTTGATAGAGAGAAAAAAGTAGGTAGAGTCAAATAAATGCCTTTATTATCAGAATGACTATTCCATGATTCATTGCTCAGAAAATAGGCTACACTTTCTGCGTCAGTACTGGGGAATTTAGTGTAACAGTGAGTGGGTGAGGTATGTCTAAAGGCATGTTAAAAGCTATTAAGAAGAAGGCTACAGTATGCATTTCTCTCTCACACACTCTCTCTCTCTCTCTCTCTCTCTCTCTCTCTCTCGCTGCCTTTAAAGCACTGTAGTAACCCAGGAGGCTAATAAAGCAGACAGACAGGCGGCAGGGCAGACAGACAGACAGGTAGCATACTTTCAGAGCCACGTTGTACTCCAATTCCGACTTCAACTCTTGCAAGAGTGTTTCACCATCTATCCCGAACTCCGCCCACCGTTACTAGCCTACTATACTACGACCGCAAACTATCTCTTAACCGTCACCGTAAAACAAGTCTTCTGCACTTTTTTAACATTTATTTATTCTTAATTTCAATTATATTCTTAATTTCAATTATATATACTTTTATATATTTTTTTAATGCACTTGTTATACTGCTGTACACATATTCTATTATATTATTTAAACTTATGCACAGTTCAATTTGTGGACCCTTAATGCACATCTAGTTATTGTTGTTATATATAGGCTGTATAGGATTTTTATTGTATTATTATTATTATTATTATTATCATTATCATTATTATTATTATTATTATTATTATTATTATTATTATTATTATTATTAGTTGTAGTAGTATTAGTATTTTTATTTATTTGAATCGGAATGTTTTTATTGCCCCCTGTACATTCACACACACGAGGAATTTACTCGTGTCTGATCGTGCACACAATGCAAACATAGTCAACCTAAACGTATAGACCACCTAGAAGGTATCGCCTATATATTTTATGTTGTGAAATTGGTTTTATTGGACACTTTTAAACTGTTTATGTGCTCACTTTTTTTATTTAATTTAATTTGTTTGCATATTGTCATGCATATGTTGCTGTTAATGTATAGGATATAGGCCTATAGGCTAACCTCAAAGAAAATGCACAATCCAACACTTTCACAGACGCAGCACTGGTTAAAAAAATGTGCAAAAAAAAATAATAAAAAAATAGGCTAAATAAATAAAAAAAATACTATTTCCCTTAATTTTTTGGGTAATAAGTAGGTGAAAGGACAATCGCGCCGAGATGAATGAACTCCAAACAGCCCTACTCAGTACCGCAGCCCTCCCTCTCTCTCTCCCTCTCTCTCTCTCTCTCTTTCAATCTCTCTCTCCCTCCCTTCCTCCCTCTCTCTCTCTCCCTCCCTCCCTCCCTCTCTCTCTCTCTCTCTCTCTCTCCCTCCCTCCCTCCCTCCATCTCTCTCTCTCTCTCTGTCTCTCTCCCTCCCTTCCTCCCTCTCTCTCTCTCTCCCTCCCTCTCTCTCTCTTTCCCTCCCCCCCCTCTCTCTCTCTCTCTCTCTCTCTCTCTCTCTCTCTCTCTCTCTCTCTCTGAGCCGCCCTCACGTTACATAACGGACAAGGATTTGCCGGTACACGTGCAGTAGAACCCGGAAGTGCAGATTCAACCAATCACAGCTAAGGGGCGGATCTGGCCTCACGTGAGTTCTCAGCAATGATTCTTTGTAATAGGATCTGCTGCTTGCTGCACACTCACTGCTCAATATGGACCATGTGCATTAATTCATACACACACACACACACACATGCACGCACGCACACACACACACACACACACACACACACACACACACACACACACACACACACACACACACACACACACACACACACACACACACACACACACACACACACACTTTCACATGAGAATGCCCAGAGTTGGTTGTCACATAGGCTATATTTAAGCTAACAAATGCATACACACATACCATATATGTCCAATTTCCTTTGTTACTTTTATTAGCCTATCCATTCCTGCAATAATACTCCCTGATAATGTATGGTATAGATGAGAACAATATGCATGAAGGTTGGTCCTAACGTGACATAGGGTGTAGGTAAATATGCACATTACAGCACTGTGCATATAGTAAAAGTAAAATGAAAAAAATGTAGGCCTATGTAAATAGAAATATACTGTAGGTCTAGTTATTGTTGTGCATTTTCTTGATGCATTCCACACTTTTAGGGGGGACGCTTGTAGCCTTGCTTGGAGTCTCTCAAATGGAAAAAAAAAATAATAGTGTAGGGAGTGTAAGAGAACACCACATTTCCACAAACTGTTCTGAAACGCAGCAAAATTCTTCCAAAGGGAAAAAAAAAAAAATACTACGCTGGATATATTTAAAAGTCTGCTGTTCCTTATTTGGAGGAACGGGATGTCCTCTCTGTGTGTGTGTGTGTGTGTGTGTGTGTGTGTGTGTGTGTGTGTGTGTGTGTGTGTGTGTGTGTGTGTGTGTGTGTGTGTGTGTGTGTGTGTGTGTGTGTGTGTGTGTGTGTGTGTGTGTGTGAAGGGCGGATCTCAGCATAAGGGCTGAATAAAACATTTTCTTAGAGCAGCAGCAGTGGACAGCACACAAAGAGAAGGAGGGAGCTCGGAGTAAATATTTGGGTTAATGTGCCACCTACAGGCCAACTGGCAGAGTGACTGTCTGGCCTTGTTTCATCCCTGAATACTAGCTCAGACAGACGGACGGACAGACGGACGGACAGACAGACAGACAGACAGACAGACAGACAGACAGACAGACAGACAGACAGACAGACAGACAGACAGACAGACAGACAGACAGACAGACAGACAGACAGACAGACACACACACACACACACACACACACACACAGCTTTACTCTCATAGCTCATGGCTATAAGTGGAAGGATTTTCAATGTGTTGTTTACGGTAATCCAATCTCCAAAACAGATCTGTTATTAGTGCATGGCATCCTTTCTAAATGGCTGTAGCTTTTGATGAACTCAGTGCTGTTCGCTATGAAGCATTGGCGCAGAATAGTGTTATGGGCGGGGCAGTGTATAGGCTAGAAAATGAACAATGGATGGGCCGTCTTTTCCTATTAAAAAAGACTCATAAAATCTTGAAATTAGAACAAATTTACGAGGTAATAATTCAAAACGGTAATAACAACAGAACAAAGACAGAACAGCTATAAAAAAAAAAAAAAAATCAGGCTTAAAGCTGCAGTGTGTAGAATTTTGGGTTTTATTTCCTAGCAGATTTTGTAGAAAGTAATTATAATATCCATAAGTACATTTAATTTTGTGCATAATAGCTGAATTTTTTTTTGAATTATTATTATTTCCCTTAGAAAGGGTCTCATATATGTCCATATTTCTGCATATTTTGGACCAAGGCCTAGTGCCGCCATCTTGAAAGTGTCATAGTTGGAATGTCATCAGATGCATCGTTTAAAATTTAGAATTGTTCTTGTCCTTTGAAGGCCACTGTAGCTTCTGTTATTATTCGAAAGGGTTGGGGTTACCCAGGGAGCGTTGCATTCTAGAACTGTATAGAACTTACTTGATGATGTCATATTACACACTGCACCTTTAAATATGTTTTCAGCAGTGTTATTATGACAAGTAATAACAACATGCAGGTTTAAAGAAAGAAATCCACTGGGCAGAAGAATGCATTCACACTGGAACTTTATTTCAGTAGATACAGCCTATGAACCAAAAGCTTTTACCAGTTTAGATTTCGGATTGGATTGAATTTTAATTTATATTTGTAATAGGGAGCACCTTGTCTCTGCTCTACTGGTGTGTGTGTCTGAGGTGTTGCTCTGCTCACTTGTGTGTTTTTCCTCTTCTGTATTGCATTGTTGAGAGGAGCCTGGGACTTAAGAATTGTATTGCCAATGACTGCTGCTGCACGCACGCACGCGCGCACGCACACACACACACACACGCACACACACACACACACACGCATACACGCACTTTTTTCTTTTAAGATTCTTTCATTTTCAAGCTTTATTAGACAGTACAGAGTTGAAATGGGGAGACAGAGAGAGAGAGAGAGAGAGAGAGAGAGAGGGGGGATGACCTGCAGTAAAGGTCCACGGGTCGGATTTGAACCCGCTACCACTGCAACGAAGGCCGGAGCCAATATGGTACGCGCTCTATCCACTAATCTTGCCATGGCAACAGCAGTGCATGGTGACATAAGCTGGCCGTGTATTTTGGTCCGACTTGGCCGGGGTGACCAGTGAGTGATGTGTGTAGGCCAGTGTCCAGGGGCATTACGAGAAACACCACTACTGTGAAGTAAGATTAACTTTATTAGCCCCCCCTCTCTCTCTCTGTCTCCCCATTTCACCACACACACACACACACACACACACACACACACACACACACACACACACACACACACACACACACACACACACACACACACACACACACACACACACACACACACACAGTAATAGTATGGGGAACTATGTGTTATAACCTTCTATACTTGAAGATTCAGAGATAGAGTGGAAATGGGGAGAGAGAGAGAGAGAGAGAGGGGGATGACCTGCAGTAAAGGTCCACGGGTCAGATTTTAACCCGCGACCACTGCAACAAGGACAAAGCCTATGCAGTATACACACTCTATCCACTATACCTCGGAGCGCCCCGTATGCAGATACAGTATATAAGAAACACCAGTGCGATGCTGATTGCCCATCAATCAAGTGTGATGAGCAAATGAAAATGTGACAAAGGGTCGGGGTGCTCCGGTGGTGTAGTGGATAGAGCGCGTACCATATTGGCTCCAGCCTTCGTTGCAGTGGTCGTGGGTTCAAATCCGACCCGTGGACCTTTACTGCAGGTCATCCCCCCCGCCCCCCTCTCTCTCTCTCTCTCTCTCTCTCTCTCTGTCTCCCCATTTCAACTCTGTACTATCTAATAAAGCTTGAAAGTGCCAAAAAAAAAATCTGACAGAGTGCAGAGAACCAGGGGAGACACCCAGTAAACACACCCGTCCGTGGCCCAAATGAGGCCTCACACCTCAGCCTTATAACTCAGAGACTCCCCCCTCTCTTCCATGGAGGCTCATGTTTCTGAAAACTGGGTTTCTGAAATCATGGCAAAGGTCACTTGGAAATCCGCCCTGAACCTCAGAAAGAAGGGAGAAGCCGGAAAGGCCTCAAACTCGAGGCCTTTCCGGCTTCTCCAGTCTTTTGGTTTCGTGCCCCTGGTAGTCCGATTGTGACATTCTTTCTTTCTTTTTTTTTTTTTTTGGGGGGCATTTTTATGCTTTATTGATAGTGTAGAGACAGAGTTGAAATGGGGCAGAGAAGGGAGTGACATGCAGAGGACGACCGCGGGCTGGAATCGAACCCGGGTCCGCTGCTGGCCGAGGCCCATGGGGGGGGGACGCCTTACCAACTGAGCTAAGGGCGCCCCCTGATTGTGACATTCTTTAAAGTGACACATTTTTTTTTCATTCAACCTTTATTTATACTCGATAGATCAATTGAGGTGTGTGTGTGTGTGTGTGTGTGTGTGTGTGTGTGTGTGTGTGTGTGTGTGTGTGTGTGTGTGTGTGTGTGTGTGTGTGTGTGTGTGTGTGTGTGTTAGTGTGTGTGTGTGTGTGTGTGTGTGTGTGTGTTAGTGTGTGCCCTTTATTTGCAAGGACGTCGAGTCAAACAAATGCAAACCTAAAACAACAATAAAAAATCCAGATATATATATACAGCTTTGGAAAAATGAAGAGACCACTCCAAATGTTCAGTGTCTCTCTCTGTTTTACTCTTTATAGGCATATGTTTGAGTAGAATGAACATTTTGATTTTATAATATAAACTACTGACAACATTTCTACCAGATTCACAATGAAAATATTGTCATTTAGAGCATTTCCAATAAGTAATGTAGAGAGGAAGATTGAAGACAAATCCAGATTGGTCTCTTAATTTTTTTCCGGGGCTGTAGCTGTATATATATTTTTAAAATCAAACATGATCGTGATGAAATACAGAGGCTCTTATAGATCTGAGCCCCATTCAGACGATGTATCATTTGAATCGTAAACCCGCCACATAGACGGATGAAAAAAAATAATAATATAAAAAATTATTATAAAGTTATTGAGCTGTGGAAAAGGGGGTAGGATCAAATAAGTGTATACTTCTTCCTACTCCTTTTCAGGCATATCAATTCAATATGTTATTTGTTTATTTTTTTGTTTATTTTTATTTGTGAAATCATTTGAACATATTTTTTTATTGTATTTTCATGCTTTTAATTTTTCTTTTTTTGATATGTCTGAAATAAAATTTAATCAATCAATCAATCAATCAATCAATCAATCAATCAATTTGAGTGATTAAAAAATGTGTTGAAATCGTGTTAATTATGTGACTGTTTAACATCTACAACATTGTTCAGATTCCTTGCTCTCCGAGGGGAATTCCAGTTTACAACATTAATTGGTATTCATGACAGTTGGTCCAGGAAGCGCCACATTCTGAAGGGCTAACCGTAAATTGTGTAGCAATCAAAACGTCCCGCCGCAGCTCATTTGAATATTAGTGCAAGAGGGGGGCCTTTATAATCATAACTACAAGTCTGCCATTTATCAGTGGTGCAGCCTAGCAACGACCGGTGAATAGCCCTGCATTCCAAAATTGCATACTTTCTACTATTTAGTATGGTGGTAGAAAAAAAAAGATTTAGGATGTCCCGATTCTTGTGGCCAGATTTAGGATGGTTAGAAGTACCCGGATGTCTACTACACTACATCCGGCCGGGATTTTTTGTGTTGAAAACTGCATCCTATTTGGC
>NC_137233.1:5161863-5164363 GCF_949987685.1 Ammodytes marinus | reverse complement strand
ACCGTGTCAATTGTAAACATCCATGTCATGCATACACAGCAGGGGGGAAGGGGTGTGTGTTTGTGTTTGTGTATGTGTGTGTGTGTGTGTGTGTGTGTGTGTGTGTGTGTGTGTGTGTGTGTGTGTGTGTGTGGGGGACGGGGGACGGGGCTTAACTAGGCCGTCAAAGGAACAATCGCGTCTTTTCTTCGTATGTGTTTTCGTCACCCTAACCCTACCGGAGACTTAAGCAATCACATGTTGTATGATATGCATTTTATGAGGCCCTCAGCACAATATCAGTGGACAGCAAATGGACAGCTTATCTTTCATGGTTTTGGGGGAATGGTTTTCATGCGTTCGAACAATTTGAAACGCTAGAGCATTTAGTCAGGCAACATTTAAAGACCTCAGGGTCGTAAAATAATGAAAATAAAGATGTACTACTGTCATCTAATAAAAGTCAGGGTGGTTATGGTTCGTCCAAAAGAAGACCACTTGCCTTTTGTGCCTAGAGGCATTTGAAGGGGGAATTTATCCGATTTTGCAGATTAAGATGTGTTTACAGATTGTGTGGAGAACTACTGTATACTACAGGGGGGGGGGGGGGGGGGGGGGCGGGGGGGAGGGGGGGGAATGCAGTGTGTATCATAAAAGGCCTTTTGTGACTTCAATGGGCTGCATCACTTGAGTCAGCATCGGTTGGCGCTGAAGTTTGAAAATGAGAAAAAAGATCTTGTGGTGATGAGTTTAACAGCCCAAAGTATTAATCACCCCCCCCCCCCTCGTTGGACCCCCTTTCAATTTACACACACACACACACACACACACACACACACACACACACACACACACACACTGCCTGTTTAGTTAAGAGGACACTCCACTCTCTAGTTCAGCATTCAGCTCTATCAACTGCCCCCCCCAATCTGATCACTAAACTCAGTTACCAAGGCACCACTAAGTCGATTTCTCATTGGTCCACACAGTTACCCAACCGTCACCTTGCTCACAGGCCTCCCACAGGGCTGTCACGGCATCCTGCTCGATGATGCCTCCGGGACATTAACTGTGGTGGTTTGAGATTCGCACTTCGGAACTTAGTTTTCTTGCATCCAAAAAGTTTATTTATTGTCGATCAAAAAGGTTTCCAAAAACGAGTACAAAAAGGTTTCCAAAATAACAAGCAAATATAAACTAAACGAAAAAGCTTAAAGGCCTACTTCACCGGTTTGAATATGAAGGTGTATTGAACTCTGAGATCCTATGTAGTATAAATGTGCAAAAAAAATTGAAATCGGTTCATCCTAGCCTGAGAAAAGGCAGAAAGAGTGTTTTTTTTTAACCCTATATTTCTCTTTCTCGTGACATCACAGAAAGAGAAATATAGGGTTAAAAAAAACGTACTTTGTAAATATTACTGTGATGTCTTTTACTGTGACAATTCAATACACCTTCATATTCAAACCGGTGAAGTGGGCCTTTAAGTTGCTGGCGAAAACAAACATTTAACTTCAAGTGGCTTAAAGTGGTCAAAATTATGTTCAACCACAGTTCCTACTCATGTCGTGACTTGGCTGCACTGCCAGGCTACCGTTCTCCAGTGCAATTAACAGGTGGCCCAAACCACGCCCCCTGCCATCTAATAATTCAATTACCCCAAATAAACAGTCAACAATTCATACACTAATTTAACTTAAAGAGGACCTATTATACTACTTTTCTGGTCTTAATTTCTTGTTTTACACTGCTATAGAGCAACCTGACACGAATCACATCACAAAAAACTATGTTGATTTTCGGGAAGCTCTTTCTCTTATTTTGGCGATCCAGCACTTCCTGTCAACACTTGAGTGTGTGTGCTTCGGCAATCTCCGCTCCCTCCGCCTGTGCATCGGCCATCTCCGCTACCCTCCCCCCCCCCTCTTGCAAACCCCACTCCGTTGTGATTGGTTACCTTCCTTCCGGAACACTTTCAGTGGCGGGAAGCGCGAGCATGGACCTATAAGGGCGCGAGGCAGACGCGAACAGGGAAGTGACAGCATTACCATACATGGAAACATCCGCGTGGTCACGTCACAAATTTTTATGCGACGTCACGAATTATGAAAGGGTAGACCGCTTTGAAGACGTGACTTCTCGACTGGCTAGAATAGTGTTTAGTGCTCGGCACAGACACCCCAGACGGTCAGCAGGGAATACGTCGAAATGCATGTAAGTCATTATTTGATAATTTAGTATGGTTAAGCATGACTATGAATCATCATAACAACGTTTATAGGTCATAAAAGTCAAAAAGCATCATAGGTCCTCTTTAAGAATGGCTGTAACAGGGCTGTATGCTAAGCCCTCTCCTGAAGCCCCTCCATACTGACGACTGCATGACAATACATGACATTAAAATCATTATTAAAAAGGTGCTCCGAGGGACTTTCAGTTTGTGTTAATTCTTGCGCCCCCTTTGGACAAAAGCGGTAGTGTTTTTTTACTACGCCAGCTGTTGTTCCTGGGTGAGCGTATA